>NC_088913.1:46208055-46509907 GCF_963576675.1 Euphorbia lathyris
ATTAGCTAGAAAGCAACTAGTTGAGGGATTGCCCAAATTGAAATTTGAAAAAGATCAATTATGTAATGCTTGTCAGCAAGGTAAACAAACGAAAAAGTCTTTTCAAAGTAAAAACATTGTCTCAACCAAAAGACCGTTGGAATTACTACATTTGGACCTTTTCGGACCTGTCCAGCCACTCAGCTTGGGCAGTAAGAAATTCTCCTTAGTCATTGTAGACGATTTCTCTCGGTATACTTGGATCATCTTGCTGAGTAGCAAGGATGAAACTTTTGAGATGTTCACAACATTGATTAAGAAGCTTGAAAATGACAAAGACCTAAAAGTAGCTCATATTAGAAGTGACAATGGCGGAGAATTCAAAAACCAACAGTTTGATGAATTCTGCGAAGTCAGTGGCATTGACCATAACTTTTCTGCTCCTAAGACACCTCAACAAAATGGGGTTGTTGAAAGGAAGAACAGAACCATAGTTGAAATTGCTAGGAGAATGCTGAGCGAAAATAGGTTTCCAAAGTATTTCTGGGGCGAAGCTGTCCACACATCATGCTACATACTGAATAGGGCTTTAGTTAGACCTATACTCAAGAAAACCCCTTACGAACTTTGGAAAGGACGAAAGCCCAACATTGGCTACTTTCGTGCTTTTGGGTGTAAGTGCTTTATACTCAATACAAAAGATAACCTTGCTAAATTTGATGCTAAAGCTGACGAAGCGATCTTTTTAGGGTACTCAACTAACCGTAAAGCATATAGGGTGTATAATAAATGAACTCAAGTTATAAAAGAGTCTGTCCATATAGAGTTCGACGAAACTGACCCTGCAGGAAAGACAACTCAGCCCGCCGAAGATGAACCAAGCTCAGCTTCCGCTGACCAAACAAGAGCCGCTGAGTCATCAGTACAAGGGTTGACCAAAGGTAAAAACGAAACGAAATTTACATTTGCTGACCAATCTACTCCTGCAGATATTATAGAAACACCTATTCCAAACAGCTCAACATTACCCAAAGAAATAAAAATACCAAGAGGACATTCGTAGAAGTCCATTCTTGATGCCGCTGATGACAAAAGATCAGCTTAGAAAGTATCTCGGCAATGTTGCATTCGTCTCAGTACAGGAGCCAAAGAACTTCTCAGAAGCTGAGCACGACGAACATTGGATCAATGCTATGCAAGAGGAGCTTGATCAATTCAAAAGAAACGAGGTATGGGATCTAGTACCAAAACCTAGGAATCAAAAGACCATAGGAACTAAGTGCGTCTTTACAAATAAACTAGATGAGCAAGGCAATGTGGTCAGAAACAAAGCCTGACTTGTAGCCCAAGGCTATAGTAAGCAAGAGGGCATTGACTATGGTGAGACCTTTGCTCCTGTTGCTAGGTTAGAGGCTATACGTATATTGTGTGCATATGCTAGCTATATGAACTTTAAATTATGTCAAATGGATGTTAAAAGTGCCTTTCTTAATGGCTTTATAAACGAAGAGGTATATGTTAGTCAGCCTCCAGGGTTTGAAGATCCAAAACTTCCAAACCACGTTTATAAACTCAAGAAGGCCTTATATGGCCTGAAGCAAGCTCCAAGAGCTTGGTATGAGAGGTTGACCAACTTCCTGCTGACCAGGAATTATGTCAGAGGCAAAGCTGACACAACCTTGTTCATTAAGAAAAAGGGTAAAAATACCCTGCTAGCACAAATTTACGTAGATGATATAATCTTTGGTGCTACTGACGAATCTATGTGCAAAGAATTTAGTAAACAGATGCAAACTGAGTTCGAAATGTCCATGATGGGTGAACTCAACTTCTTCCCTGGTTTACAAATCAAGCAAGGAATGAATGACATCTTCATCAGTCAGTCCAAATACGCTAAAGAAATGTTAAAGAAATTTGATATGGAAGAATGTAAGCCCATATCAACCCCAATGGGTACTGACGAAAAAGGTAAGTCAGTGGATAGCAAGTTATATCGAGGTATGATAGGCTCTCTACTCTATCTTACTGCTAGTAGACCTGACATTCAGTACTCAGTATGTTATTACGCAAGATATCAAGCTGACCCCAGAGAATCTCATCTTATAGCTATAAAAAGAATTTTCAGATATTTGCAGAGCTCAGTTAATGCAGGTTTATGGTATCCAAATACAAATGACTTCACACTCATTGGATACACTGACGCTGACTATGGATGAGATAAGCTAGAACGTAAGAGCACTTCAGGAGGATGTCACTTCCTAGGAAGCTGTCTAGTATCTTGGTTCAGCAAGAAGCAATCGTCAGTGGTCCTATCAACAACTGAAGCTGAGTACATTGCTGTTGGAAGCTGTGTGGCTCAAGTCTTATGGATTAAGCAACAGCTAGAGGATTATGGAGTCAAAACGGAAGCAATAGAGGTTAAATGTGACAACAAGAGTGCCATTGACCTATCCAAAAATCCAATCCAACACAGCAGGATGAAGCATGTCAGCATAAGGCATCACTTCATCAGAGATCATGTACTCAAGGGTGAGATCAAGCTGACCTACGTTCCCACAGATGAACAGCTTGCATATATCTTCACTAAGCCTCTGGCTCGTGAGAAATTTAACATACTAAGGGAAGCAATCGATATGTCTAATCCTCTTCAATAAAAGTCTATGTTTAAATTGAATGTTGAGTGATTACCATGCTGAGTGATTTGTGCCAAATTAGTAACTATTGCATGCTGAGTCAAACATAATATAAAATCACTTCATATTGAGTAGACTTACACACTGAGTGATTATCTTAAGGTAAGTTACTAAGCACACGAATAATTCTCCTACGTAAAACTGACTACTCAGAATACCAAACGTTTAAAATTCTTAATGCTGAGTAAAAGATTCGTTGCACAATCAATGCTAGCACGCGAATTAAATAGCCACCTAGGATGACGTAAGCACAATAATTAGAAAACACATGCACCGATTATGTCATAAATGCCAGAATCATTGTCGGTTGATTATCTCGAGGTCAAAACCGCCACCTCAACGATTCAGATCAATTCGAAACTCCTATAAATAGAGGATGATTTCCCACTTCTACCTCTTTACACTTAGAATTTCTGGCAATCAATCTCTCTATCTAAAAATCCCAAATCTCTCAAAAATCTCTGGAAATCATGTCGGATTCTCGAATATCTCCGGTGCCGGTTACAACGACAACCGCTCCGATGAAAACCCTAAATCTCCTGCTCAGCAGGAATATAGCGAGACTCCCACTAAGTCTCAAGAACAAGGTCAGCATGACCAAACTCCAAGAAAGAACCCCCACGATGACCTTGCCATTTCGTCGAAAAAGAAACAGAAAAAGAATAAGGGAAAGAAACCAATGGAGCGAACGTACTCGCCGGTCTTCAACAGTGTAAGAGGTTACAAAGTTAACCATTCACGCTGGTTTTCTGAGGGATTCGTAAACGCGGAAAAACCATTCTGTGAATGGATTTCTAAGAATGGCTGGACCGAGCTATTCTCTATTCGAGAAGCCACCTACCCAGAATTGGTAAAGGAATTCTAGACTAATCTGAGAGCCGCTGATGATAACAGGGATTACATGATCACCAAGGTACAAGGGAAAGATATCTTCGTTAATCCTCCTTACCTCGCTAAACTGCTGAAACTGACCAATAGTGGAGCCAAACTCAAAACCACCAACGACTACACTAAAATCGACTACCCCACTGAGTTTTGCAAGCCTGCCGGTCATGTAGGGGAAATCGCTAGCACGTCCATGGGTCAGAATAAAAAAATGGCCCACTATATCTTGACCAACTTCCTCTTCCCAAAGGTCAACTCCACATCCTCAGCGTCTAACTTCGAGCAGTGCTTCATTTGGCACATGCTGACCTACCAGTCGATCAACATGCCGATCTTTCTCATCGGTGGCTTCCAACGTAGTACTGGTACCTTTAGGTTAGGCTCTCTAATCACCAGGATCCTCAAAGAGCACCAAGTAAGCTTAGTGGAGGCAATCAACGTATGGGGTACGGAGATTATAGCTGCAATATTGTTTGGTCTGGCCTTTGACCAACCAATAGTGCCCAAGAAATGAAAAGGGGCCGCAGTTGAAAAAGGTCAGGATGCGCTAAAAGGAAAGAAACCTGCTAACCGCACTCGGCAGGATAAAAAGAGGAAAGCTGACCAGGAAGCTATAAACATTAACACAGTTCCGAAGAAGCTGAAAATTGTGTCAAGAGGAAAGAAGCCTGATGCTGAGCCAAGTCAGGATGAACCTAAGTCAGCGGAAAACCTCAAAAGGCAAGTTGAGCCTGAGGAAGAAGAGAAAGAGGACACTCCCGAGCAGCCTCTGAAAAAGAAGAAGAAGATCTCCTCTGGGTTGAGTCCTATTGATGCACCCCCACTTGACGCCGTCATCTCTGAAGACTCATATTTTATGAGAAGTCAATGCATTGATCTTGAGAAAACCCCCACTGACCAAGATGAAGAAGAGTTGGGTAATCTCGGCGTTCAGTTTGATGCTGAGGAGACAGCAGATGTTGAGCAACATGAGACAGTTAACACTGAGCAGGTTGCAGAACAAACTGAGCCAACAGCAACAGCCCATGCTGACCTAGGGCTAAATTCATCCTCTGAGTCTCTTGACTCTATTCCTGCTGATCTCTCTCCTCCAAAGGCTAAGAAATTGAGAAGACTTAAGAAAAAGGCTCACAAATCTCTAGTTATTGACCTTCTGGACGATTCTCCTCTGCGGGATCCTATCACTGATCTCTCCGACATGCAATCCAAATTCTTCTCCAATCCCACTGAGCCTTCTCCAAGGGAACTCGAGAAAAAGCAAGCCTCTGTTTCTCAAGCTGAGGAACAAGCCGATCCCAAGACTCCGGAAAATCCAATCCTTACCAAGTAAGTGCTTGAAGTTCCTGCTGGTCAAACACCTAAGTCAGTGCAGGCAAAGTCTGCTCGAGTCAGTTTTGAAGTTCCTCAATCTCCAACTCCAATTCCAGTTGACACTGAGCCAATGACTAACTCTGCAGAACAACCTCTTCCAAATCCGTTAACACAGAACGCAGACCAGTCACCTCCTAATCTGAATAAAAGTCCAGCCGCTGACCTCGCAGGCACATCTGCTTCAGGACAGCACCAAACACAAGGTGCTACTCATATTCCGGCATCTGGGCCACACAGTGATGAACCCTACGCATACTTGCATGCTACTGAGTCTGGACGCCGAATCATCGACTCGGCTCAAGCCCTACTTCAGGATATTCATCACTCCAATACCGAAGCCGCTGGGTCTGTTCATGTTGAGCCAACTCAACTTTCCTCTGTCACTCAGCTCCTAACTAAAATCAAAGGGCTTAAGGATCTTCTGAGTGTCATGACATCTCTCCAATCTCAACAGCCCAAACAGAAATCTATAGTAAAGCTGGTTGAACTTCAGCTGATAATGGTAAATCACATGAACTCTCTTCAGGGTCAACTCAACAATCTGTCAGCTGTGAACTCAATGTATGCAACCTCCGCTGAGGTTCATCAACTTTTCGCCCAGCTCAACACTGAGCAAACAAAAGCTCGTGAGTTAATCTCCTCTTCGTCTCAGTGTTCCATTGAGCAAATAAGTGAGGCAGTCCGCCTACTCAACTTGAGTAAGGAAGAAATGGAAACTGACCAACTCAAGATGAACGAACTATTGCAATACTCCCGAGCCACCTACAAACATGTGCGCCACACGAATGCTCAACGTCAGTTCTATGATTCGGCTTTACTTAAAATGTACCATCAAGCTTATGCCATGCTGACTGACACTATCACATGGGTAGGAAAATCCCAAGAATATATATTGAGTATGCTCAGTGCCTTTATCAGAATTCCCGGTTCTACCTTAGACGATGGTGTTCCAGTTTTTGATGGTCTAAGGGAAAGCACGAAAAGGTTGAAGGCGTATTCCGTAAGATTAACTCGTTCTGCCCTCAACGACACCTTCGTTCCTCCTCCGCCCGATGCTGGCAAAACGGGGGAGAAAGAACAAGCTGATAGAACTCAGCACACAGGAGAAGCATCTGGTAGTCAGCAGCAAAGTCAATCCTGCCCAAGTCAATATGAAGAAATAGTCTGGCTAGATTTGCTAGTTTTTATTCTTGACTTGTATTTTTTTGTTTTCCTTATCTGGCGTATTTTGTCTTGCTGACTATCTATAAAATTATGCATCTCTTATCCAAAATTGATTAAATCTTATATGAAAATGGAATATACTCAGTACACATTAGACTTGATACATTTGCTCTGAAAATGTTTTCCCATAACTCTGATATCAAACTAACCATGTATCAAAACTGAGTCAAAACATATTCCACACATTAACCTCTTCTGAAAGCTGACCTAGGCTCATCTAAATTAGATATTGGAAGGTCTAGAAATGAACTAAGTCAGTATAAGCATGCCTTAATTTTACTCAATTGAATCTTAGAAGGTTTAGAGTTAAGTTAAGTCAATAGATGCAACCCTTACGGGGGAGTAATTTCAGTAGCATAAAAAGAATTTCAATCATGGGGAATCTCGTACTGAGTTCCATCAATTAAAATTTTTGCCAACATCAAAATGGGGGAGTTTGTTGAAACATCTTTCCACATGATTTTGATTGTACTAATATGTTTGTTTAATGTTGAGTATAAATATAAATGGAAATAGAAATAAAAAGTAAAACAGGACGAAGACAGCATAAGAAAACAGCACAAGCTGAGTGGATTGTAACTCAACATGACAGAAGATAAGTCATCTTCAGAACAGAAGCTTAAAAATCAAGCTAATCAACGAAGCTGAGTGGAACGGAACTCAGTATTAAAAGTAGAGAAGTCTTCTTGAGAACTAAGTCTTGCAAAACGAAGCTGACCATGGAAGCTGAGTAAGAGAGAACTCAGTATCTGTATTAGCAACAATCGAAGATCAAGCTGAGTGATCTTCAGGACAACGCGAATGATTCGTTTGCTAAAAGACAAGATCCGACAACTGTCTGCACCAATAATAGAAACCTTGGAATTACGCAAAAGCCAATTTCAAGATGCATGGGTCAACTGTTCTTTTGCTAAAAGACAAATTGGCACAAAAAAGACGAAACCTGCGAGAAGAAGACAAACCTGACGCCTGCGGAATTCAGACGACAGGATTGGCCTGCAAATCTGAAGCTGACCAGAGCCGTGTCTCAAAAAGGAGCCGTTTGGATTCAACGGACAAATCCAGAATTCAAACGAACAAGTCTTCAGATCTCAACTATAAAAGGACATGATCATTCTTGGATCAAAGGTCGCTATACAACAAGAGAGAAAAATATACAAACAAAGCACATCAAAACAAAAAGAGATCTTACACCAATTTTCTATACTTGTGTAAAAGCTAGATTGATTTTTGTAATCATCTAAGGTGTTCTTCATCTGAAAAGAACAAACTTGTATCAATTGTAAATTGAGAGTGTTGTGCTGAGTGTTTGGTTTTAAATACTCAGTGGTAGAGAAATCTAAGTGTTCGCTTATAGCACTTAGTAAGAGTTGAGTAGACGAATAGAGGAAGGTACTCTTGCATACTCAACTGCCTTGTAAACGGTTTGTGCTCTACCTTTAAAGAGCTCAGTATTGGATTTAAAAAGCCCGGAGGGACTCTGGCTTGTTATATTTACTCGGCATATAAACTGTCTAAACTAACACCGAGTAAATAAGAGTGCTGAGTTGGAAGCTGACCACAAAAGTGTCAATTCTTAACCCATGTAAAACAGTTCTAGTCAACATCTGACTAAAGCTGTCTTACGCTACAATCAGCCATGCTGACCAAAGCTGAGTTAATAAACTCAAGAAATTATATTAAGTCAGCATAATTAAATTCGAAAAAGTTATATTAGTTCCTAACCCCCCCTTGGAACTAATCACACGGGACCAACAGCTCACACATAAGACCAATTTGCTGTAATAAGACGGATCGCCATTCAATAAAGAAAAATTTTCATTTACAATTTCCTTCTTAAGTATCTTTTTGCAGAAATATAAATATTCCAGATTCAAAAATGGGGAGGCAACAAAAGCATTCCCATGGTAGAACAACGCTATTATAGCACATCTACCTTCTCCTCAAAGATAGGAGGGCATCAAACTCGGATGGCGGATCAATCTACCTCAAAGATAGGAAATGATTAACCGCCATGAAAGAAGGATTAAAAATTTCTCAGACGTGAGATCTTTACATCCTCAAATATTCTTCCCAAAGAAGAGTTTCAAGACCTGGTGGCGGATCGATTCACCTCAAAGATAGGAAGCAAATCGATCGCCTAAAGGCAGCTTAACTTCCTCAAAAGGAATAAAAAGCTTCAAACCCTTCAAAAAAGGCTCACATTTCGAGGTATGGCTGGCCACCTACCTCAAGCTAGCAAAATAAGTCTTAAATACAATTAACTTGCTGAAAGATATAAAGCATAGAAGTTAAAATTAAGGACCAAAAAGTTTCAACAAAAACTGTACTTAGTTACAATAAAATTAAATGTTTACAACATTATCCTCTTGGGATTTCTTCTCAAGAGGTGCATCCTCCAAAGGGACCTCCGTCTCCTTATCAACAAGTTGAGCCATGAGGCTTCTACTGAGCTTGACATTGAGTTCCGTCAGCTGGATGTTTATCTTTCTCCCCCGTTTTGCCAGCATCACTAGACGGAAGGGGAGGAGCATAGAATTTCCCCTATTGAACAGCACGAGTCAGTATGGTGGAATACTGTTGCATGTGACTCGTACTTTCTTTAAGACCCTTAAAGACCTGCATGCCATCGGCCATACTGGAAGAGGGGATTTTAATGTGTACGCTGAGCATACTGAGTAAAAACTCAAGAGCCTTCCCTATCCAAGTAATGGAGTCCGTCATCCGTGCATAGGATTGATAGTACATCCTGAGTAGTGAGGAATCGTACGAATGACGCTGAGCATTGAAGTGTCGAACATGCGTAAGAGTTGATCGAGTGCAGTGCAGAATATCATTAGTCTTTACTTGGTCAGTTCCATTTCCTCTTTGCTCAGGTTGAGTAGGCGAATGGCTTCACCAATCTGTTCAATGGAGCATTGAGAAGTGGAGGAGATAAGTTCACGAGCCCCCGTCAATTCAGCGGTCAGCTGATGGAAATGCTGAGTAACTTCAACAGAAGTTGCGGATGATGAGTTCACAGTAGATAGGGTAGTGATTTTTCCTTCGATGGAGTCCATGTGATTCACCATCATTAGCTGAAGTTTCGCCAGCTTGACCATAAACTCTTGCTTGGGCTGCTGAGCGACCAAAGAAGCATAACACTCATCAGCTCCTTAAGACCTTTGAGTTCGATCAGAAGTTGCGTGTTGGATGTAAGTTGAGTTGGCTCAGCAAGAGTGGACCCAGCAGCATCGGCGTGAGACTGATCTATTGCTTGGAGAAGCATATGAGCTGAGTTGATGATTCGCCGGCCTGACTCAGAGGCATTAAGAAAATTGTAGGAATCATCTTCAGACTAGTTCTGCGTAGTCTCAGGGGCCGTTTTTTTGTTAGCAGCAGGTGGTGGAGTACTTTGGTGCTACCCAGAAGTAGAAGTGCCAGCATGGTCAGTAGCTGTACTTTTGTTATTGAGGCCAGCAGCAGGAGCTGACTGGCTTTCTAACTGCTCAATAGAAGATGGAAGTGGTTGCTCAGCAGTGTTATTAACCTGCTCAGGGTCAGTCTGGAGTTGAGTTGAAACTTGAGGTTGAGGCAACTCAGAACTGTCTTTAGCAGGAGGAGTTTCCTTTGCTAACTCAGTGTGTTGAGCAGCTGGAACTTCGAGCATTTGCTCAGTGGAAGGTGGAGAAGAGGTGTCGGCAGAAGCTTGACCCTTAGAGACTTTTGGGTTAGCTTGTTCCTCAGCTTGAGAAACAGAGGCTTGCTTTTCCTTCACTTGATCAGGAGTGGGTTCAGTGATGTCGGTGAAGAATTGGAATTGGAGCCCGGTTAAGTTAGTGATGGGGTCCCTCAGCAGAGATTCATCCAACAAGTCTATGACGTTGGGCTTTTGACCTTTTCGTTTAAACCGCAATTCCGTACTGCCCTTTTTAGTTTTGGTTCGAGGAGAAGGGTCAGCAGCAATAGACTCTGGTGACTCAGAAGAGGAATCAAGTCCAAGGTCAGCATAAAGGTGCTCCACAACCTTGTCCTTCACTGGAGACTCAGCTCTTTGCTCATCAGCTTGCTCAGTAGCGGCTGTGTTACTTGGCGCAACGAAGCCCATCTTATCAGCTTGAGTCTATTCGTCAGTGCAGCCTTGCTCTTCCTCCTAAGGAGTCTTTTCCAAGTAAATTTCCTGACTTCACACAAAATGTGAATCCTTTGAGATCACAAAGTCAAGTGGTTCAGCATCTAACGACGTCATCCCAGAGGTTTTCTTCCTCTTTAGAGGTTGTTCAAGTGTCTCCTCACTTTCTTCCTCAGGCTCAGCTCGCTTTTTCTGTTTTTCAGCTGACTCTGGTTCCCCTTGAGCTGGCTCAGTAGGAGCAGCTTTCGTCTCTCTTGTCGCCAGCCTTATCTTATTCACAGTTCGATTAATGTCTTTGGCTGTCGGTGTTGAGGATGGGTCAGTTTTTCTCTTTCTTTCCTTTCGCTCAGCAGGTGCTGCTTCAACCACAAATCCCTTTCCTTTCTGAGGTAACTCAGCTTGGGCTTCTTCAACCACAGCTCCTTCAATAGGTGCTTGTTCAACCATAGCCTCCTTTCCTTTCTTGGATTTGATAGGAAGACTATGTGCTAGCCCGAACAGGATTGCTGAGGTGATCTCAGTGCCCTCTACCTCAATTTCTCCTTTTAAGCTGACCTGGTGATCCTGAAGAATTCTGGTGATGAGAGAGCCCATTCGAAAGATCCTGGTGCTATGTTGGAAAGCCCCAATAAGAAAGACGAGCATATTGAGCGGTTTGTAGTTCAGCATGTGCCAGATGAAGCACTGCTCAAAGTTTGAGGCTGAGGAGGAGGAGTTGACCGTGGGAAAGAGAAAGTTGGTCAGGATGTAGTGAGCTTGTTTTTTAGGCTGACCCATGCTGGTGCTGGAGATCTCTTCTTTGTGGTTTTTGGGTTTACAGAACTCAGCAACGTACTGAACCCGCTTATAATCATTTGTGCATCATAGTTCTGCACCTTCTGCTTTAAGCTTTAGCAGGATTGCAAGGTAAGAGGGGGTGATGGTGATTTCCTTATTCTTAACCTTGGTGACCAAATAGTCATGATCGTCGTCAACGACCTTTAGGTTTGCGTAGAACTCCTTCACCAGTTGTGGGTAAGTAGTTCCAGGGAGAGAGAAGACGGCAGTCCACCCATTCTTTGAAATCCAGTCACAGAAGGGTTTTTCTTCCTCAATGAAGCTTCCGGAAAACCATCGAAAATGGTAAACGTTCAGGTTTTTTATACTGCTGAAGACTGGGAAGAACTTCCTTTCATGGGTTTTCTTGTTTTTCTTTTTCTTCGACGGAGGCGTTTGGTTAGTGCGAGGGTTTTCACCGAGGATGCTGACCTCGGGCATCAGTTGGTCACGCTAACCATGGATCTATTCCTGAGACTCTAAGGAAGTCTCGTGATATTCCTGCTCAGCAGGAGAGGGAGGATTAATGTCGGAGTTATTGTCATCATATTGCTCACTGGAGAGATTCTGGGAATCGTTCGACACGGTGTTCTTGAGGATTTTTTGAGAAATTTAGAAGATTAGGAAATTCAGAGAGAGAGAGAGAGATTAAGTGCGAGATTTTCAAGCGTAAAGAAGGAATAGTGGGAAATCATCCACTATTTATAGTCGGTGCGTGTTGATCTGATAGGTCAGAATGGCGGTTCGTTTTTGAATCAATCAACGGCTTTAAATTCTGACATTAATGACACATTCGGCGCATGGTTTTCTAATCATTATGCTTACGTCATCCTAGGTGGCTACTTAAATACGCATGCAAGCATTAATTGCGCAAGTTGTTTTACTCAGCATCTAGGATACTAAACGTTTGGGGTTCTGAGTGCTTAGTTTAGCGTGGAAATGGTTCTTACTATGTGTAGTAACTCAACATTTAGCAATCACTCAATATATATATGGCAACTCAGCAAATAGTGATTTCATAGCGTTCATATCTACTCAGCATATGACAGTTACTCAACATGTAATAATCACTCGGCATGATATAATCACTCAACATTTATTTTACTCGGAATTTTATTGAAGAGGATTAGACATACCGATAACTTCCTTTAGTATGCTGAACTGCTCACGAGCCAATGGCTTCGTGAAGATATCTGCAAGTTGTTCATTTGTTGGGACATAGGACAGCTTGATCTCTCCTATTTGCCATTAGATAGAGTAGAGAACCTATCATACCTCGATATAATTTGCTGTCTACTGACTTACCTTTTTCATCAGCACAAAGCACAGTGTCAGTACCCATTGGGATAGATACTGGCTTACAGTTTTCCATATCAAATTTCTTCAATATCTCCTTGGCATACTTTGTCTGACTAATGAAGATGCCATTCTTGCCTTATTTGATTTGAAGTCCAAGGAAGAAGTTGAGTTCTCCCATCATTGACATCTCAAACTCAGTTTGCATCTGCTTGCTAAATTCCTTGCACATTGACTCATTAGTAGCACCGAAAATAATATCGTCAACATATATCTGTGCTAACAGGGTGTCTTTACCCTTTTTCTTAATGAATAAGGTTGTGTCAGCTTTTCCTCTAACATAGTTTCTGGTCAGCAGAAAACTGGCCAGCCTTTCGTACCAAGCACGTGGTGCTTGCTTCAGGCCGTACAGAGCCTTTTTGAGTTTATAAACATGATTTGGGAATTTAGGGTCCTCAAACCCTGGAGGCTGACTAACATAAACCTCTTCATTTATAACTCCATTAAGAAATGCACTTTTAACATCCATTTGGAACAATTTAAAGTTCATAAAGCTAGCATACGCACACAATATTCTTATAGCCTCTAATCTAGCTACGGGTGCAAAGGTCTCACCATAGTCAATACCTTCCTGCTGACTGTAACCTTGAGCTACAAGTCTTGCTTTGTTATTGACTACGTTTCCTTGTTCATCTAGCTTATTACGAAATACCCATTTTGTTCCTATGGTCTTTTGATTCTTTGGTTTAGGCACTAAATCCCATACTTCATTTCTCTTGAATTGATCGAGCTCCTCTTGCATCGCGTTTATCCAGAATTCATCGTTCTCAGCTTCTGAGAAGTTTCTTGGTTCAAGAACTGACATGAAGGCTACATTGCTGAGATATCTCCTGAGTTGATTTCTGGTCATCAGGGTGTTCTCAGCGGCATCAAGAATGCTACTTTCAGAGTGTCCTCTTGGAACCTTGATCTCTTTTGGTAGTGTAGTGTCTTTCAGGGATAGGTGTTTCAACATTTTCTGCAGGATTATATTGGTCAGCAAAGATAATTTCAGGTTCGTTCTTACCTTTGGTCAGCCTTTGAGGTAGTGACTCTGTGTCTCTATTTTGGTCAGTGGAAGCTGAGCATGTGTCATCTTCGGCAGGCTGACTTATTTTCCCTGCAAGGTCAGTTTCATCGAACTCAACATGTACAGACTCTTCTAAGACCTGAGTTCGTTTATTAAACACCCTATATGCTTTGCTGTTTGTTGAGTACCCTAAGAAGATAGCTTCATCAGCTTTTGAATCAAACTTAGCAAGGTTGTCTTTAGTATTTAGGATAAAACATTTGTAACCAAAGACACGAAAATATCCAATATTGGGTTTTCGTCCTTTCCAAAGTTCATAGGGGGTTTTCTTAAGTATAGGTCTGACTAGAGCCCTATTGAGTATATAGCAAGCTGTGTTGACAGCTTCACCCCAGAAATACTTTGGAAGCCTATTCTCACTCAGCATTGTCCTAGCTATTTCAACTAAGGTTCTGTTCTTCCTTTCAACTACCCCATTTTGTTGAGGAGTTCTAGGAGCAGAGAAATTGTGGTCAATGCCGCTGACTTCATAGAATTCATCAAATTGTTGATTTTTGAATTCTCCGCCATTATCACTTCGGATGTGAGCTAATTTTAGGTCTTTATCATTTTCAAGTTTTCTCACCAGTGTTGAGAACATCTCAAAAGCTTCATCCTTGCTACTCAGCAGGATGATCCAAGTGTACCGAGAAAAGTCATCTACAATTACCAAGGAAAATCTCTTACCACCCAAGCTCAGCGGCTGGACTGGTCCGAAAAGATCCAAGTGTAGTAACTCTAATGGACGCTTGGTTGAGACTACATTTTTACTTTGAAAAGATTTTTTAGTTTGTTTACCTTGTTGACAAGCATTGCATAATTGATCCTTTTCAAATCTGAGTTTGGGCAAACCCTTAACTAATTGCTTTCTTGCTAATTTGGCTAGGAGGTCCATGCTTACATGACCAAGTCTCCTATGGCATAGCCAGGAATTATCTTCCTTTGACACTAAGCATATATTCTTTGAAAACTTATTTTCTAGGTTTAGCATGAAAACGTTTTCAACACGAGGGGCAGTTAAAATCAACTCATTTGTTTTTCCCTCGAGTATCCTACACTCAGTGGCATCAAATACAATCTTTCTATCGTTGTCACACAGCTAAGCTACGCTCAGTAGGTTATATTTAAGACCCCTGACTAGGGAGACTGACTCAATAGTAGGATTACCACCAACGGTACCTGACCCTACTATCTTACCCTTTTTGTTGTCTCCAAAACTTACATTTCCTCCTCGTTTATGCACAAGTGTGATGAACTGAGTTTCATCACCAATCATATTCCTTGAGCATGTGTTGTTAATATACCATAGCTTTGACTTCTCATCACACTTCAGGCTCACCTGCAATGTAACTAGTTATCTTTAGGTACCCAAGTCTTTTTGGGTCCTTGCTTGTTAGAGTCAACAGGTGATGCATCATATTTTATTTTGTGACGGCATACATTTATAGTGTTGCCATCTTTCCCACAAAATTCACAATAAACTATCCTTTGGAGGTATTCCCATTTTTGGTCAGCACGATAGTGCTGAGCATACCAACACACTTTTATAGTGTGTCCTTTCTTTCCACAACAGTCACACTGACTGTTCTGCTGAGTGTACCGTCTTTGCTGACTAGTACCCGAATACTCAGTCTTTGAATAGAACCTCTTCTTAGCCGATGAACTCAGTTGGTTCTGTATGGATGTGATGTCATTTCTCAGCCTTTTAGAGTCTGATTGGACTTTAGAGACAAACCCATGCATGATTCTCAAGTTTTCATCTTGCCTGGTATTGTCCTGGAGAAGATGTCGGAGGTCACTGAGTTTGACCTCTTCAATCTCATCACACCGCCTGCTGAGTGCTCTTATTTTCTTATTACACTTTTTGATAAGTGTATAGAGATCACTCAAGGCATTTATCATTTCATTTCTGAGCAAAGGTAGAGATGTTACCTCAGTTGAGTGTTCCTCATGGTCAGACCCACCAGACAGGTCAGCTTGCTCAGAGTGACAGGTGTCAGCAGATTCGTCAGCCATAAAACAGATGTTCGCTGACTCGGTAGCATCAGCTTCTGACGAGGTTGACTCATCACTATCACTCCATGTGGCCACCATTGCCTTTATGCTGTTCTTCTTTTGTTTCTTCAGAGTAGGACATCTTGATTTGACGTGCCCAGCTTGATGACATTCAAAGCAAGTAACGGGCTTTGAGCTGTCTTTCTTATGTCTGCTGTCGCTGGACTCAGCTTTGTATTTGTCACCTTTCTTGAATGACCTTCTGCTGTATTTGTCATTCTTTCGAAACATCTTCTTCATTTTTCTGGTGAACATAGCTATTTCCTCATCATCTGATGAGTCAGCATCAGTTGAGTCAGCTTTCATGACAAGGGATTTTTGCTTCTTGTCTTCAGACTTTTCTTTCACTTCAAAGTTCTTCATTGAGATCTCGTGGGTCAGCAGAGATCCAATGAGTTCATCATATTTATATGTGGTCAGGTCCTGAGCTTCTTCTACAGCTGTTTTCTTTGCTTACCAGCTCTTAGGGAGACTTCTTAGAATCTTCTTCACTTGTTCTTCTTTAGTGAAGTTCTTGTCGAGTCTTTTAAGCTCATTGATTATGTTGGTGAATCTTGCATTCATCTCAGAGATGTCCTTATTATGGTTCATCTCAAACAGCTCGTACAGCCGCATATGTTGATTCACTTTGGACTCCTTGACCTTACTGGTTCCTTCATAGGTAACCTCCAGCTTCTTCCAGATTTCCTGTGCTGACTCGCAACCTGAAATCTTATTGTATTCTGCAGCATCTAACGCACAGTGAAGCATATTGATAGCCGAAGCATTATTTTGTAATTTCTTAAGGTCATCTTCTGACCACTTAGCCTCGCTTTTGACAGTTTTTACACCATCAATGATTTCATAGGGAACAAAAGGGCCTTGGACTATAGCTAGCCATGCACTCATATTCGTTGCCTGAATGAAGTTTTTCATCCTGTTCTTCCAAAATGTATAATTAGATCCAAAGAACAGAGGAGGCCGACTAATAGATAATCCCTCAGGGAGTATCTGAGTTGTTTGATTTCCTGGAAGGAAACGAGTGCTGTTCTCAGCCATTACAGGGATCAGCTAAAGAGAGTTTTATCTTGATTAGTGAGCTATTAGGCTTTGATACCACTTGTTGGTCCCGTGTAAGGGTTAGAGTTTACTCAGCAGACTTATCCTGGTTCGGCCTCTCCGCCTACGTCCAGTCCCCGAAATCCCTCCGAGCTTTTTCAATCATCTACTGAGCTCTTTAAAGGTAGAGCACAAACCGTTTACAATAGCAACTGAGTATGCAAGAGTACCGTTCTCTATTCGTCTACTCAGTCCTATCTACCACTGAATACTATAACCGAGCACTCAGCTTCTCTCTACCACTGAATACTATAACCGAGCACTCAGCTTCTCTCTACCACTGAGTACTGTAACCGAGTACTCAGCTTGAAGGCGAGTAAGTCAGACTAAGTCAGAAATCCAACCCTTATGGGGGAGTAGTTTCAGAAGAATAGAAAAGGTCAACTATCCTGGGGGAGTTCAACACTGAGTTCCTTAATTGAATACTTTTGCCAACATCAAAATGGGGGAGTTTGTTGAAACACCTTTCCACATGATTTTGATTTGACAAAATTATTCCCATGATTAAAACAATTAAATTTAAGTGCTTTGATTTAATTGTACTAATGAGTTTGTTCAATGTTGAGTAAGTTAACTAACGAGAACAGGAACTGAAAGTCTATAAAAGAAAGACAGAACAAAGTTAGCACAAGCAAGTCATACAGCAGACGCTGAGTAAGAACGCAACTCAGCTTTAAGAAAAGAAATGTCTTCTTCAGAAAAGCTTGAAGGCGAAGCCGCTGAGTCAAGCCGAGTAATAATCAAGTCAGCATCAATGATCCATCAACTTGCAAGACAAGATCTGAAAAATGTATGAAACAAATCAGAAGCCTCGAAAATCCATCTTAAGGAACCTTTCGAGATGCATGGCCATTTGACTTTTGGCTAGAAGACAAACCTGGCGCAATAAGACAAATCTGGCACAAGAAGACGAATCTGGCACAAGAAGACGAATCTGGCAAACCTGGCGTCTGGTAAAAACAAAAGACAGGATTGGCCTGCAGCTCTGGAAGCTGACCACGTGATGACGAAGAAGACCATTCTTCCCACAATGGCTATATCGGAATTCAAATCATTGGCACCTCAAAGATTGCTATAAATAGGCCAAACCATCACTTGGATTATACACAAGAGACATATACAGACAAGCAAAATCTTCACTAAGTGATAATCCAAAATAGAAGCTGTCTGAAAAGAAAAAGCAAGCTCTTACACCAAACTCCAATCATTGTGTAAAAGTCTAGATTGATTCAGTCATCTAAAGTGTTCTTTGTTGTATTAAGAACAATTTCTTATCATTTGTAAAAGGTTAGAAAGGTGAAGCTGAGTACTCTGTTATAGTACTCAGTGGTAGAGAAAATCTGAGTACTCGGTTATAGTATTTAGTGGTAGATAGGATTGAGTAGACGAATAGAGGACGATACTCTTACATACTCAGTTGGTATTGTAAAAGGTTTTGTGCTCTACCTTTAAAGAGCTCAGTAGAGGATTGAAAAAACTTGGAGGGATTCCGGGGACTGGACGTAGGCGGAGAGGCCGAACCAGGATAAGTCTGCTGAGTAAACTCTAACCCTTTCTCTTGATATATATATATATATATATGTGTGTGTGTGTGTGTGTGTGTGTGTGTGTGTGTGTTGCTTGCTTAAAATTACTCAGTAAATAATCTGTATAAGCTGAAGCTGAGTAACTTGAGTGCTGAGTTGGAAACTGACTTAAGTGTTACTTCCCAACTCACAACTGAACAGCTCTAGTCAGCATCTGATTAAAGCTGTCTCACACCACACTCAGCCTTGCTGACCTGAAACTAAGTTAAGTTGTCAAACATTCAATTAAGTCAGCATTATTAAGCGAAAAAGTTATATTAGTTCCTAACCCCCCCTTTGGAACTAATCCTATCACGTTACACGGGACCAACAAATTCCTTAATGTACTCCCACAAACCACCTCGTTGCTTCAAGTGTCGCAACTTAGCCCTCTTCTCGAGCTCGCCCGCCTCCGGGTAGAATTGGGCTTTAAGCTCATGTTTAAAATTATCCCAAGTAGCGATTGAACACGTACCTCATCGCATCTCTTGCTCCTTCAATCGTCACCACACCATGACCGTATCTTGTAAGTAGAGTGGCACGACATCGATCATCTTGGCATTGTTTGCAATGCCAAGTGCCCTGAAATACTTTTCTAAACTCCAAAGAAAGTTGTCGATCTCCTTGGAATTTCTCGAACCACCATACGCCTTCGGTTTTGGTACCTCTAGTCGATGCGGGCTAAACGCACCTGAAGTTAACGCATCGCCATGTGTAATGGTCCTCTTGCACAAGGCTAATTCCTCCTTTTTCGAGACTAACTCGGTAAGAGCTCGCTCTAGTTCTTGCCTAAAAGAAGCAATTAGAGCTTCCAAGGCCTTGTCCCTCTCTTCACAACCAGCGGCGACCTTGTTCAATGTGGCTTGCACCTCCCACTGGAACTCGTCCCCTTCGAGCACTTCCAAGCGTTGGTCTATCGCCTCGTTTGCTTAGCTCGAACGCTAGGCAAAGTATTGCAGCGGAAAATAAGGATCTTGCACAAAACCAAGTGAGGAAAACACTCTTTTATTAGAAAAGAATGCTTTACAAAGGTTAGATTACAAAGACACTCCCATTTGCTTACACTTTTGTGGATTATGTGGAAATTGATTTACAAATGAACCCCTTCCTCTTATTTATAGGCAACCTAGGAAGGTTTTAGAAACTTTACACAATTAAAATCCTAGAAAAATCTAGAAAAAGTACAATCTAAGATGTCCCTAGAAGTTTCCAGGACCATTCCCGCTTATTCTCGTACCTTCCGAGCTATTCCGACACGTTCTGGCATGTTTCGGCACGCCCCGAACAAATCTGGCACATTCCGGATGCTTCTGGCCCGTTCTAGCACGCTCCTGGCCCGTCTAGAATTTTCTGGGCCCGTAGCTCGGCAATATGAGGTTCACTGGGGAAAGTTTCTCGCAGCTCCTGGCAGTTCCTAGGCCTGCTGCCTGTTTGCCCCGCACAAACAGAGGATAAATGTGCCTGCTGGCCCGCACACGGGCCCGATGGCTCCAGTACGGGCCTGTTACTTTCCCGCATGGAAATTTTTCCCATGCTTAATAATTTCCCCACACTTCCCTGAGCACATAACTCCATAAAGATCCCAAGGAACCATATATAAAATATGGATGCATTTGGAATCCTCTAGACACGCCTTTGGAAAACTTGTGGTGTGTGGAGCTTGGTGAAAGGGGCGTTTCGTCCCTATCTTTTAGCGTCGTTTACGGTCAATTTAGGACTAAATAAATAAGTTTAATTACAAAAATAAGGAGTTTTTAATAAAATAAAGAAATAAAAATAAATTCCGCACTTTCGGTTAATTGTCTTCATTTTATTAAATTTAGAAAATAAAACGTCAAGCTAACTCGGCTCTCGTGAATTGTATTTCAGGTACAAGTAAGGAGCAAAATCCCACCGACATACGCGGGGCGTATCAACCTCCACGCGGGGCATGTGACATCCAGTTAGAAATAATTGCTCAATCCACAGGCACCACGTGGGACTAACCCACTGATACGCGGGGCGTATGAACGTCCACGCGGGGCGTGTGACATCTAGTCAGAGATGATAAGCTCAATCATGAAAGTCAGACTGCATGGTCTTCCAAGTCAACTGCCCCTACGCGGGGCGTCCCACCTTACACGCAAGGCGTATATGGGAGTTCTTCAACCCAAAAGATCCAGGGACTCGTATATGGGAGTTCTTCAACCCAAAAGATCCACCTTACCCCTAGCTTGATGTGTATAAATAAGGGTGATTAGCACTCATTTAGGCATTCAGATTTTACATAGCAAAAACTCTTCCACCTTAAGATCTTGTTCGTTTATTCCGGCATTCCGTCAAAGTTCTGTTCCATCTTCGTTCACCAAGCTCGAGAGTTCCACCTCCAAGTCCTAATAGATGACCTTGAGTCCGGTTAGCTAGTTCTGAGGGTGGATTCTTCCCTTTTCACTTGCTAATTAGCTTGTACTCTTCCTATGTACTACGCTTGGTTGTATTCCATATTTACACTTTCCATATTTATAACACATGATTTACAATCTCTTTATCTATATACGTGTTGATGTTTGTTACTTGTTTTGATATTCGTAATTGATTATTGTGTAGGGGAACGCGATTTCCGACGCCATTCGGGCTATCTTTAGGGATTCATATAGGTGTTGCCTTACCGGAAGTGACGCACCGGAAACCGTAGGAATGGACAAGCCACGGAACTTACGGGCCCTAATTTCTAATCCCAAGCATTAGACACGCCTTGACTAGGAACCACGTAGTCTAAGTACTTCACGGGTCGGTCACACTACACGTAGTCGTCATTGCAAGAGTAAATCATTAACCGTAGTTTTCGTTATATAAATCTGTCTCACCCGTAGTTAGGAGTAGTTTGCAGTTGTTTCCCAAATCAACTCAAAGTATTCACCGCTTAGATAACGTATAAAACCGAGTCGTTTAATACTTGTAGTTATAAATCCCGTGGATTCGATACCCGGTCTTAACCGGATTATTACTTGATACGACAGGGTACACTTGCCCCTAAGTAGTAGCGTCTAGTAGAGAGAGAGCATTTAGGAAGATCACATCCTTAGTCATAACGAACTTATCTTAATATATATTTCATAAGCTCTACCTAGGCGCCACGCCCATCAAGTTTTTGGCCCCGTTGCCGGGGATTTATAATTTCTTGCAATATTAGACAAAAACGTTTTATTGTTAGTCTAAGCATTATCTTTGTATAAATTGTTTATATATACTTTTTACTAACAATATTCTTTTTTGTTTATAATTTCTCTATTTATTTATTTTATGCACACCCGATCTCGGAGTGATATTCTCATTCCTATTGATCTTGAAATTGAACGTACTCTTTGTAGGATTCGGAGAGAGAAAATGGCCAACCTTAACAATGAAGCTAACCAACCCGAGGCCAACCAAAGACCGCCGATTTAGCCCGTGAATAACAACCGCAGTGGTGGAAACGACACCCGGACAATGATGGAGATTCTTGCTCCGCATCGCCCTCAAAATCGCAACGGAATCGTTGCTCCCACCATTCCGGCTAACACATATGAAATAAAGACTAGCATGATCCAACTGATCCAACAGCTTGGTCAATTCGGAGGGGAACCCCATGAAAACCCTAACGAACATCTCGATAAATTTCTTATGTGTGCCGAGACTTCTCGGCAAAACGGTGTTCCGATTGAGGTCGTCCGACTAAAGTTGTTTCCTTTCTCTTTGACAGGATAAGCGTTGGAGTGGTTGCGCTCATTGGAGGCGGGATCGATTACATCATGGGAGGAGCTTGAGAAGGAGTTCCTTTCCTACTACTTCCCGCCGTCCAAAACGGTTAAGTTGAGGAACGATATCACGTCCTTTAGGCAACTTGAATGCGAAGCCCTTCACGTGGCTTGGGCGAGATTTCGAAAGTTGCTTCGAAGCTGCCCGCACCACGATATCCCAAGCACGATCTGGTAAGTACTTTTTATCACGGATTAACGCCTACTAACAGTGCTACCGTGGATTCCGCAGTAGGTGGGGACCTATTTAGGAAATCGGCCAGCAAAGCATATGAGCTCATCCACGAGCTTGCAAGGAAAAGCGTACAGTGGCAAGAAGATCGGCTTGCCGGACCCCCGTGACATCAAACATTCGCCGTGGAGAAAGAGGCTCCAAAAAGTTCCATGGCGGAAATGAATAAGAAACTAGACGCTTTGATAGCACAGTTGAGCCTCAACAAAGATGCACAGGTCCTGATGTGCAATCATTGTGGTGGAGATCATGACGGACTTAATTGCCAAATCGGTAGCCCTTTCGCCGATGATACCGAAAATGTAAGTTACGTAGGAGAAAATCAAAGGTACAACCCTAACCCGAACTCCTACTCACACCACCACAATAATAATGATAGCGGATGGAGACCTCGATACCAACACCCTAACTTGTCGTACGGCAATAACAGTAATGTATTGAGGCCCCCACTCGACTTTCATCAAGAATATAGGGAAAATGGGCTAGGGCAATCACAAGCCATACCCGGAGGTTGGAACACTCAACCTCCCAACAACGTGCATGGCCAATCGGTAACTTCCTTGTTAAAGGATATCCTAACCCGTCTTACCGATAGTGAGGTGTTTTGCAGGGACCTAAGCCACCAGGTAGCCCATTTGAATCGTCAACAACAGGAAAGGAAATTAGGAACTCTCCCAACAAACACCGAGCAAAACCCGCGGGCCAAATATTGAGAGTCCGGACAAACAATAACTCTCCTTAACAGTAGAAGTTCGGACCCATCGAGTTCTAACTCGGATAGCCTGCAATAAGCCGCCACAAGAGAAAGTCGAGCTACTCCGACTCTAAACGTAGCCCCGGTTTGCATTTCTCAAACCCATTTGTGTATATGTATTATATCCATTTTTCCCCTTATTTCTATTTTCTTTCCTTTTTTTTGTTATATATCTCTTTCCTTTTCCCTTCAAATTCTTATCTTCGTTTGTTTTTGTTTTAAGCTCATCTCGTTTCTTTTAAACTAAAAAAAAAGCCACGATAAAACAAATCCCTCATTAATCCAAAATAAATACGCGGAGCATACGTACCAGTGCACCCCGCGTAGCCAAGTTTCTGATCTTTTTAGTGTGTTCAAACGCATGGCTACGCGGGGCGCCGTACCTTTCACGCCCCGCGTCCTTGGTCCGGGCAATCCGCAACCAAAAATAAAAGGCCACGCGGGGCGTGCCCCTTTCTACGCCCTGCGTGTCCTCGGGGAGTTGCGGATTGTAACTCCCCATAACACCTTTTTCTCTTCCCCAAACATCTTTCCCACTTCCACACTCCACCTCCTCTCACCTCCAATCACATCACTTCTTTTCAAATTCAAACATTATTAACCTTCCCTCCACATTTATTTTGCCTTAACCACCCTCTTAATTACACTTTAAAAATCATAAAAACATTAACCACCAATTAAAATCCATAAAAATTTAAAAACTTTGAAAAAACCGAACAAAATGCTTCCACTTCCTTCTTCCACGCGGGGCATACCCGTGTCCTCGCATTCTCGCACGTAATTTTGGCCAGGAGGTGTGATACGCGAGGCGTGCTTCCCTGAACGCCCCGCGTGCCGTGCCAATTTTTGCATCGAATAAAGATCAGGAGGTGGGATACGCGTGGCATGGCCCCTTCACGCCCCGCGTACCCCTCTGGGAATCCGAATTTCACTTGGATTCCCACTCCTCCCCTATTTATACTCCTTCCTTTTTCATAACTCCTTCCCTCACACTCACTCTAACTCCCCATATCCCTCCTACATCCTTCCTCACTCCTCCAAAACCATGACTCGAAGCAAGAGAGCCGCTAACGACCGTCCCCCGCGGTCCACTCGTGCCCGCTCTTCTCGTTCCCAACAACACCAATCACCACCACCACCCGAAAGAGAAGAAACGCCACCACTCACCAACCAATACAACGCCCCATTTCACCTCCACACGGAAGCGGAGGTGGTCTAGTACCTCACCGTCTCCACTTCCACCGTCATGGCCCTCCCATATATCGATCGCAGCATTCTCGACCACTACGACCTCGGTAGTGCATTTGAAGATCGTCTACGAGCCCTTGGTTGGCACGACCATTTTCGTGCCCGCCATCTTGTGTACCCATCACTAGTTCAGGAATTCTACTCCACCCTTGAGTCTAATGGTGTCCCCGGTGCCGCCCTCTTCAACTTCCGCCTTCACAACCATCCTTACTCCATTGACACGGCCTGGATTCGCTCCCATTTCACCAAGCAAACGGAACCAGGCACCACCCATTGGCCCTCCGATGACACTGCCCATGAATTCTGGGCCACTATCACCGGCTCGGACACCTATGATGTATCCAACCTCCACCTGGGAAGCATCCGCGACCCTATCCTCTACCTCCTCCACCGCTTCATCAGCTATTATTTTACGGGGAAGTGCGAGTCTAACAAGGTCAACAAGCTCCAGCTCTTGGCTTTGTATTGTTCCGCAAACGGTCTCAAATTCGACCTCTCTTTCCTTGTTGCTACTATGATCCACCACATGCCAACCCGAAAGTGTGCCAAACTTGGGCTCGAGCATCTTGTCACTATTTTTGCCACTTCCGCCCTTAGCCCCGCCGCCCTTGACCGTCTTTGCCATCTAGAACCCCGCCCCTTGGAGAAAAACGCCTTCAAGTCCCTCAAATGCCGCGCCTCCGGCCCGGTTGAGAGTTCGGGTGCGGGCGAGCAATAAGCGGAAGAAGGTTGGGACTCCGACCTCGGACTCAAATTTAGTCCACCCCCCAACCACGACTTCAACTCCATCTACGCCCGGTTGGATATTTTGGAGGGAAACCAACGACGTGATCGGGCCCACTTCGACTCACGCTTCGACGCCCTCGATGCTCGCCTCGACGCTTCCGAGGCCCAAAGGCAAGCAGACTGGGCTAGCTTCGACGCCTTTACCCACACCTTCTTCACCCACTTCAACATGCACGGCCACCCTCCTCCGCCTCCACCCTAGTTTCCTTTTGTTTTTTATGTTTTTCTTTGTTCTATGTTTTTCCTTTTCGTGTTTATGTTTTTAGTTCGTTTTGTTTTTTTTTCTTCTGTTTTTGTTATCTTTTATGTTTTTCTTATACTTTCCTTTTTCTTTTAATATATCTATCTCTTTCCCCTTCTTATGATTTTTCTTTGTGTTTGGTTTTGTTTATTTTTTCTTTCCGTGTTCGTTTTTTCTATTTATGCATGCGTTCATAATGTGCAAGTGGGGCTCGGGTGAGAGTTCGGGGGTAGGCGAGCAACAAGCTGAAGAAGGTTGGGACTTCGACCTCGGACTCAACTTTAGTCGACCCCCCAACCACGACTTCAACTCCATCTACACCCGGTTGGATATTTTGGAGGGAAACCAACGACGTGATCGGGCCCACTTCGACTCACGCTTCGACGCCCTCGATGCTCGCCTCGACGCTTCCGAGGCCCAAAGGCAAGAAGACCGGGCTAGCTTCGACGCCTTTACCCACACCTTCTTCACCCACTTCAACATTCACGGCCACCCTCCTCCGCCTCCACCCTAGTTTCCTTTTGTTTTTTTTATGTTTTTCTTTGTTCTATGTTTTTCCTTTTCGTGTTTATGTTTTTAGTTCGTTTTGTTTTTTTTTTCTTCTGTTTTTGTTATCTTTTATGTTTTTCTTGTACTTTCCTTTTTCTTTTAATATATCTATCTCTTTCCCCTTCTTATGATTTTTCTTTGTGTTTGGTTTTGTTTATTTCTTCTTTCCGTGTTCGTTTTTTCTGTTTATCCATGCGTTCATAATGTGCACGCGGGGCGTGCCCCATTCTACGCCTCGCGTTCTGCCTTCCAAACTGGCCGAGAACTCGGAACACGCGGATCACCCCTCTAAGTGCGCCCCGCGTATCTGAGCCTCTGGCCACAATATACTTAAAATGCATCTCCTACGCGGGGCGCCCTTCTGGGTACGCCACGCGTAGGACCTGACCTCTAGGGTCCTATTTTTAATTTAAATTCTTTCTTTTTGTTTTTGTTTTCTTTTCTTTTCTTTTGCGACGTCCCTGGAATAGACGTCATTTTAATAAACGCGGAGGGCCGTGCAACCCCGCACTCACCGTTTTTTTTTGCACTAACAAAAACAAAAATAAAGAACAAAATAATTAAACTAATTTATTGATTCTTAAATTTTTCCGACACACTACCTCCTTCGGAAATTAATTAAAAGTTTTGTTATTTGTTCTTAAATGTAAAGACGTTAAATCAAAGGATCGGTTTAATTAAGAAATTTTAGTATTGATTCTGAAGTTATAGAATTTATGCAAAGCCTAGGTTCGTACTAAACAAAAGCATTGAGTCCTAACCCACAGGTTATCTCTATAATGAAATTTAAAAAGGCAATAAAAACGGGATAGTTGAAAAATTGACGAGAACTTGAACGTACATAATTTAACCCGAAATTCTTGAGAGATATTTTTGAGCCTAAAAGAGTTCGTACGAGAACTCTATTTCTTTCACAATTTTTTGAGAGCTTTGACTTCACTCGACTCATAGAGTTTGCACCTAATACTGGGTTAAGTACACTTATTTTGATAAAAATGGCAATAGATGTAAAACGAACCCACTTAGGCAAATTCTTTTCTTAAATTATTTTTCTCGTTTTCATTAACCTCTAGGAAACCCCCTCGAGTCTATTAACCGACTTCTTTGTTAATGCCTTTTTAACATTTAACCCTTTTTCCTCTTGTTTAAATACCAACAAAATCAAATCGCACCAGAATTTCCCGAAATAAGCCAAGGCCTTGACAAGTAAGCACCATAAGCTTTCGAAATCGTTTTTGTACCGCTCTCAAAACAAAAAGAAAAAGAAAAACACAATAAAGAGCAAAAAGGCATTCTCAAGCTCCACCCGAGCAATTTCGAGTTATATTTTACGAACTAGCTAAGGCCAAAATAAAAACACGGTGCGATCATCAAAATGGTGTTTGAACTCGAGTTTCTAAAAATTAACCACTAGAAAGCCACCCACATTACAACCCCCCTCTGGGTTCATTTTTAATATTGCCTAAGCCATAACATAGGAGGAAAAACCCGGGTAAAAATGCAAACTCAAAGTGACTTCGAGTAAGTGCAAAGGAGAGTGCAAAAACATCGACCCACCAAGATTTGAGCGTAAGAGTGAAATCCCTTGGTGAGGTACTATCGGGTTCTCAAAAGATAATCGACCCCCGTTGATATTGCCTATTAAATTTGATCATGGAGGTCTCAAACAAGTTTTGGTTACTCATTTGTTTGCGTAGGTACTTGCCGAAAACTTTGCGTAAAACTTTAGCTTTTGAATCACGCACTTGGTAAAACCAACCGACGGTTTGTTTCTTAATGATCTCAATCCCTTGTCTTTCGATTTCTTTTACTTGAGGACAAGTAAAACTTTAAAGTCCGAGGAGGTTGATAGGGGAATTTCATCCCTATCTTTTAGCGTGGTTTACGGTCAATTTAGGACTAAATAAGTTTAATTACAAAAATAAGGAGTTTTTAATAAAATAACGAAATAAAAATAAATTCCGCACTTTCGGTTAATTGTCTTCATTTTATTAAATTTACAAAATAAAACGTCAAGCTAACTCGGCTCTCGAGAATTGTATTTCAGGTACGAGTAAGGAGCAAAATCCCACCGACATACGCGGGGCATATCAACCTCCACGCGGGGCGTGTGACATCTAGTCAGAAATAATTGCTCAATCCACAGGCACCACGTGGGACTAACCCACTGATATGCGGGGCGTATGAACGTCCACGCAGGGCGTGTGACATCTAGTCAGAGATGATAAGCTCAATCATGAAAGTCAGACTGCATGGTCTTCCAAGTCAACTGCCCCTACGCGGGGCGTCCCACCTTACACGCAAGGCGTATATGGGAGTTCTGCAACCCAAAAGATCCAGGGACTCATATACGCGGGGCGTTCTTCAGGCTACGCGTGGCGTAAAAGCCTCAATTCAAGCTACTAAATCTCAGGAGCTCAACCACGCGGGGCGTACCCCATTCTACACGGGGCGTGGTTGAGACAACAAATATCTGAATTTGGTCCACATGCAGGAATTATTGACGAAATGGGCCAATACGCGGGGCGTCCCCTACCATAGGCGTGGCGTGTCATGGGAAAAATGCAGAAATAATGTATCTCCATGCTTGTATCTTGTGAATTTATAATTTTACCCCTAGCTTGATGTGTATAAATAAGGGTGATTAGCACTCATTTAGGCATTCGGATTTTACATAGCAAAAACTCTTCCATCTTAAGATCTTGTTCGTTTATTCCAGTATTCCGTCAAAGTTCTGTTCCATCTTCGTTCACCAAGCTCGAGAGTTCCACCTCCAAGTCCTAAGAGACGGCCTTGAGTCCGGTTAGCTAGTTCCGAGGGTGGATTCTTCCCTTTTCACTTGCTAATTAGCTTGTACTCTTCCTATGTACTAGGCTTGGTTGTATTCCATATTTACACTTTCCATATTTATAACACATGATTTACAATTTCTTTTTCTATATACGTGTTGATGTTTGTTACTTGTTTTGATATTCGTAATTGATTATTGTGTAGGGGAACGCGATTTCCAACGCCATTCGGGCTATCTTTAGGGATTCATATAGGTGTTGCCTTACCGGAAGTGACGCACCGGAAACCGTAGGAATTGACAAGCCACGGAACTTACGGGCCCTAATTTCTAATCCCGAGCATTAGACACGCCTTGACTAGGAACCACGTAGTCTAAGTACTTCACGAGTCGGTCATACTACACGTAGTCGTCATTGCAAGAGTAAATCATTAACCGCATATATTGGGAGTCATTGTTTATCACACTTATAACTTATCACCATCCATATCACTTCGTAGAGTTTTCGTTATATAAATCTGTCTCACCCGTAGTTAGGAGGAGTTTGCAGTTGTTTCCCAAATCAACTCAAAGTATTCACCGCTTAGATAACGTATAAAACCGAGTCGTTTAATACTTGTAGTTATAAATTCCGTGGATTCGATACCCGGTCTTAACCGGATTATTACTTGATACGACGGGGTACACTTGCCCTTAAGTAGTAGCGTCTAGTAGAGAGAGAGCATTTAGGAAGATCACATCCTTAGTCATAACGAACTTATCTTAATATATATTTCATAAGCTCTACCTAGGCGCCACGCCCATCACTTGGCAATGTCCACCAATAGTGTGACCCAAGTTGGTATAAGCACACTATAGGGGGGACCTTCTCTTGGCCAAATTGGCTCCCGGTAGACACAGGCCCGCTGCCCGGCTGCCTTGTGCACAATTGCACATAGGATTGGCCTGATGTCCACCGGCATGTCCCGCAACGTCCTGATGAACAGGAAAATGATCGTTTTGCCCCTAGACCATTTCTCTTAGCCCTTTGGGCATTTGGCTCGGGCCTTCCCACGGATGAATTTAGGCGGGCCGTGCCATCCTCCCCCACTCCATTAGGCAACGTCCTCGTTGACTTCCTTGGGTGTGTCACACCTCCTTGCCCACCATGTTGCTTCTCAGCCTTGCTTGGACGTCTCCACCTAGCTTGGCCCTTCGATCTTGTCGATGCCCCTTCGATATGAGCAGCTCCCTTCATTGGTTGTTGCTCCGTCGCAACATGTCGTTCCACCAACGACTCATCCATACATTGGCCAACCCTTTGGCCTACAATTTCGAAGATTTGGCCCTCCATAGCCTTAGTCTTCTTCGACCTCCACCTCATTGGCTTCTTGTCATGCTTGTCCTTCGTTGGCAATTTTCCTTCCACAACCTCGATTGGCAACCCTTCCCTCGCTTGGCCGATCTTCTCCCATTGGCTCTCGGACCCCGCACCTTTCCTCCATTGGTGCTCGCTGCTGTAGGATTCTTCGATTGGGTGATGCACCTTGCTCACCCTTGCTGCATGCATCCTTGGCCACCCATTTGGCCTTGGATTTCCTTCGCTCCACCGCTCCCTTAGGCGAAGTCTTGGCTGGTTGGTGCTCCGCCTTGCCCTCTGACGGCAACACCGTGTTGGTTGCGTCCTCGGTCATCCTGGTGGCCTTGGACTTCTCCTTCTTCACCGCTCCCTTGGGTGAATGCTTGGTTGGTTGGTGTTCCGCCTTGGCCTCTAACGGCAACACCTTGCAAAGATCTTTTGGCTTGAGCTCCACCTTGCCCTCTCATGGCAGCTCAATCGACATTGATGGTGGCTGAATGTCCTTTCTCCCTTGGACATCCATGGCTGGTTCGGGCTCGACGCTTGAATTTTCTCCCGCTCCACGGGGAGATCTTGGTGTCGAGGGGCTTGATGTCTCGTCATCGCTCCATCCCTCGACTCTCATTGCACCCAAATGACGTAGGGACCCTATATACATCTCGGTCGGTCACTCATGCACGTCGTCGTCGTCTCACAGTAGACGCTCCCGTTCCTCGATGAGTGCATTCAATTTCTGCTTCATCGGGCAGTCTCTTGTCATGTGTTGGTCGGTACAGAATGAAGGAAAATAAGGCTAAGGTATAGCAGCAGAAATATAAAAATTTTAGCCTACTTCCTTTTAACCATAGGATCCGTTAATCGTTATTTCATATAAAGAGGGATAAGAAAAAATACCTTTTGAAGAACAATCTACCGTTGTTAAAGAAGCGCCCACAATTCTTCTCCGAGTTCCCAAGCACGAAGTATAACACGGTGAGGTTAAGTTAGAATCAACCGTATGAGATGCAACCAAAATAGATTGCCTCTAATTAACCAACACAAGATCAAAGATAAGGGAGATAGATGAAATTAATCGATCGATGGAAGCCGTATGAATTCTTGTCCACGAACTAGGGGAGTCGAATTCTTTTTCTCTCTCTTACTTGCAATTTCGAAAATCACAAAGGGGTGTAGTATATGGCTTAGTCGAAATTCATGTAGTAGGGGGTATATATAATAACTTGTATCTAAACCCTAGTTAGATAGGAATAGGTTACTTAATAGGAATTCAATTCGGAATAGGATTCCCAATTATTATCTTATTATATATCTAATATATCTAGGATAATAATAAATAACCTAATTGGATAATAATAGGAGTATATTAATCTAATTAAAACTCCTAACTTAATTATCTCTTAATTAATTTAATTCACAAACCTAATCAAATTAGGATTAATGGAATTAAAATAATTCCTTATTTATTATATATAAATTTCGGCCCCCTCTATTTAAATGGGCCTTACTGGGCTCAATTGGGCTTCCATCTATTAATGACATCCATCTCTCTTTTGGTTCCAAGTCTTATGTGTGATCCATTAGGTTCTTACTACTTCTAGCCGTATGCAACTATTAAATTAATTTCTTCAAGAATTATATTTAATCCTTGCATAACGGAATGATGTACTGAGTATGTTATTGGCAAGTCTGTAATCATTCCCCCAGAGTCCGTTAAGAAGACAGATTGATTCTGTCGTTAACCCTTCCGTATTAGTTACGGTATAATACGATCCTTTATCAACTACATCCTTGAACTGAATCTTATGACTATGGGTGATGTCAAGTCACATATAGCGAGACGTTTGTTTTACTTGTATAGGCCGAGTCAACTCAAATAGACAGGTTAAGTGAAATCTGTATTTCTTACTCTTAAGCTATCACCTTGCAAGGATTTAGAGTCGAGTCTTCCACAAGCGATCCTTGGATGTATCTCCCATTAATCGGGAGTGATAAATGCTCAATCCAATGTATAACTACCCTGAAATTACCTCCTGTGACACCCAACCTTTGCAGTTCACACCCCAGAGTCATCTCTGTTAAGGATCGTGGGACCGCAGGATCAAAGTCTCACATTCAGTAATTCAGGATGACCAATTAACATTCCTTTGAGTCTGAGGATTAGTTATACCTATTAATACCTATGAGATGAACAGGTGACAAGGATGAATCTACCCATCCTGTTATCTCAAATCGGATCCCCAATCCTAATGAACGACGTTTCATCGGATCTATGTAACTGTCTAGATATCTATATATATGAAGCTTGTGAGATCAGCTTTCTGTCGGACAGAAGACATTGTTACATACAAATCTCAACAGTGATATATCAATCCTAAACATATCACTTGACTTGGGATGGTTTTAAGTTTATTAGTTTATTATAAAGTTTTCTCTCACTTCATGCTTGTATGAACACTTTATAATCACTTTAAACAAACTTACGGATTTCCTTTTATTAGACTTTATTTAGTGCTTAAAAGGGATTGCCTTTATATAGTTATAAAACATATATCTCATTAAAACAAATGATATAAAGAACAATTCATTTACATTAAGTTTGTATCCTGCAACAATTGTCTATAGGACACTAAACCCCAACATACTCCCACTTGGACTAAAGCCAATTGTTTCTAAAACTTATCCCAGTAGAAGTTAAATGACGATCATGTACTTTCTGTGTTAAAGGCTTTGTCAACGGATCTGCAACGTTGTCCTCTGTAGGTACTCTTTCTATTCTCACATCTCCTCTAGCCACAATCTCTCTTATGATGTGGTATCGCTTTAGGTAGTTCTTGGATGCATTATGAGACCGTGGTTCCTTTGCTTGCGCAATGGCTCCATTGTTATCACAGTACAGAGTAATGGGATTGACAATGTCAGGCACCACACCTAGTTCTGTAATGAACTTTCTAATCCAAACTGCTTCCTTTGCTGCTTCCGCAGCAGCGATGTACTCTGACTCGGTCGTAGAGAAAGCTACGCTTCCCTGCTTGGAACTTTTCCAACTGACCGCGCCCCCATTCAAGATAAACAGGTATCCTGATTGGGATTTAAAATCATTCTCATCTGTGAGATGACTAGCGTCTGAAAATCCTTCAATTTTCAGATCTCCTTCTCCGTACACTAGGAACATATCTTTAGTCCTTCTCAAGTACTTAAGAATGTTCTTGACGGCAATCCAATGCTCGTCTCCCGGATTCCCTTGGTAACGACTCGTTACAGATAACGTGAACGCTACGTCAGGTCTAGTGCATAGCATAGCATACATAATCGAACCGATTGCGCTGGCGTACGGGACTACATCCATGCATCATTTGTCATCATCAGTTTTAGGACATTGATGATTGTTTAACTTTACTCCATGTAGCATGGGTAAGTTACCTCGTTTCGATTCAAGCATGCTAAAACGATTTAGCACCTTTTCAATGTATGTAGCCTGTGAAAGACCAAGCAGTCTTCTCGATCTATCTCTATAGATCTTTATACCAAGTATATAAGCTGCTTCACCAAGGTCTTTCATTGAGAAGTTACCGGATAACCATACTTTTACCGACTGTAATAGAGCAATGTCATTTCCCATTAACAGTATATCGTCCACATATAGTATGAGAAATGCTATAGAGCTCCCACTTGCTTTCTTGTAAATGCAAGCTTCTTCGCAATTTTGTTCGAAACCAAATTGTTTTATGGTTTCGTCAAAATGCTTGTTCCAGCTTCTAGATGCTTGCTTGAGTCCATAAATGGATCTCTGAAGTTTGCAAACTTTATTTGCATCCTTTGATATGAAACCTTTAGGCTGCATCATGTATACATCCTCAAGCAGGTTTCCATTTAGGAAAGCTGTTTTCACATCCATTTGCCAAATCTCATAATCGTAGTGAGCGGCAATAGCAAGCATGATTCTGATTGATTTGGACATAGCAACAGGAGAGAAGGTTTCGTCATAATCAACACCTTGTTTCTGACGATATCCTTTCGCTACCAGCCTAGCCTTGTAGGTGCTAACCTTTCCATCCATGTCAGTCTTCCTTTTGAAGATCCACCTGCACCCAATGGGAATTATCCCTTCGGGTGGATCAACCAAAGTCCACACTTGGTTAGTATACATGGAATCCATTTCAGAATCCATGGCCTCAAGCCATGCTTTAGAATCTGGACTAGTAAGAGCCTCTTCGTAGTTTTCGGGTTCGTCGTCTAACACGGGAACCTCGTTATCATCTCCCACTAGAAAACCATATCTAACTGGGAGTTCATGAACTCTTTGTGATCTACGAATAGGTGCCACTAGAGTCTCATCTAATGGGACTTCTTCGGGTACCTCAACCGCTTCTGTTGTTTCAGTCGGTGTTTCTTCCTCTTGAACTTTGTCGAGTTCAATCACGCTTCCCTTTTGTGTTTCTTCGAGAAACTCTTTCTCTAAGAAGGTTGCGTGCTTGGATACTATTACTTTCTGATCATCTGGATGATAGAAGTAATACCCTATGGTTTCCCTGGGATATCCAACGAAGAAACATTTATCAGATTTAGAATCTAGTTTGTCGGACGCTATGCGTTTGACATACGCTGAACAACCCCATACTCTCATAAATGAGAACACGGGTTTCCTACCAATGAACAATTCATATGGTGTGGAACTAGCGGATTTAGTTGGTACTCGGTTCAGGGTGAAGAGGGTAGTTTCTAAGGCATAGCCCCAGAACGTCTTTGGAAGAGAGGCCATGCTCATCATGGATCGTACCATATCTAATAGGGTACGGTTTCTCCTCTCGGATACACCATTGTGTTGTGGTGTATAGGGAGGTGTCCATTGTGAGCATATCCCACATTCAGTTAGATAATTCAGAAAATCATCTGAAAGATATTCGCCACCTCGATCGGATCGAAGCGTCTTTATTTTCTTTTCTAATTGATTTTCCACTTCATTCTTGAAGCATTTGAACTTGTCAAAAGCTTCTGATTTGTGCCTCATCAAGTAGATGTAACCATATCGAGTATGGTCATCTATGAAGCTTATGAAGTATCTGAATCCTCCTCTTGCTTGGACCGACATAGGACCGCATACATCTGAATGAATGAGTCCTAGAGTGTCTGATACACGCTCACCTTTATTGCTAAAGGGTGTCTTTGTCATTTTACCTTTTAAACATGATTCGCATGTTTCCAATGATTCGGAATCGATTGGATCTATAAGCCCATCTGAATGTAGCTTTAGCATGTGTCTCTTGTTTATATGGCCTAGACGACAATGCCACAAGTAAGTTGAATTATCTAGCTTATGTCTTTTGGTATCAATTGCAAAAGCAGGAATTTTGTTATCTAACACATAAATCCCATTTTGTGAAATTCCTGAAAAATAAAAGATCGAATCTTTATAAATATTGCAACTCTTGTCTTTTATTGAAATATGAAAATCGTCGTCAACAAGACGGCTAATAGAAATAATGTTACGAGACATCTCAGGAACGTATAAACAATTCCTTAATTCTATTACAAGCCCAGAGGGCAAAGGTAAAACATAATCTCCAATTGCGAGGGCGGCAACTCTTGCTCCATTTCCAACTCGCAAGTTTATGCTTCCTATCTTTAGTTCCTCGGTCTGTTTTAGCTCCTGCATATTTGTACAAATATGAGATCCACATCCGGTATCAAGTACCCAAGATTCAGACAGTGAAACTGTATTTATTTCAATATAAAACATACCAGATGCAGAAGCATCGTTATTTGCCTTCTCGTGGAAGGTTAGGTACTCCATGCAGTTCCTCCTCCAATGCCCCAAGTCACCACAATAGTGGCACTTTCCTTTGGGCTTCTTTGGTTCCTTTCCCTTTGTTTCGGTGATCACAGCCCCCTTGCATTTATCAAGATGGTTTGGATTGGGAGAGACCCCTTTCCTTTTTCTCGATCCTTCAATAGCAAGGGCCAGTATTTTCTCGTTTTCTTTTATAATGGGCTCGACTGACTCGAGCATATGTGCAAGCTCTACAAGAGAGGTTTGCAAGCCACTCATTTGATAGTTCATTATGAACTGTGAGTAACTCTCGGGGAGGGACTGAAGAAGTAAGTTTTCACTTAGTTCATGGTCCATCGCATCTCCAATACTAGAAAACTTGGTGATAAGGCTGATCATCTTTGCACAATGTGCCATTACAGATGTGCCCACCTGCATCTTGCTTTTATATAACTGCTTGGTTATTTCGAAGCGTTCGCACCGAGTTTCATTCACAAATAACTCTTTGAGGTGCTTGACCATGGAATAGGCATCCATATCTGAATGTAGTTGCCTTTTAACTTCCGGTGTCAGAGATGCAAGTATGATGTCCCCCGTTTGATCATCATCAGATTTATGCTTCAAGTAAGCATAAAATTCTTGGTAGGGAGCATCATCAGTTGGGTAAGGGGGTATCGGTGTATCAAGTACATACCCTTTCCTCTCGAACTTCAAAACAATTTTGAGGTTACGAAACCAGTCGGTGAAGTTTGAACCATTCAATTTGTTATCGGTAATGATGTAACGCAGATCGGTGTTAGTCATGATTTTAAGAGTGTGTTTAAACAAAACCTGAGAGTGAGAAAGAGTAAACGTATGTCATTCATTTGCTTTAAAGTATAACAATCTAAAATTATAGGCCTTTTAATTTATTTCAGATTGCTCCCACTATTTTGCCAAATTAATAGCCCTCCATATTAATTCGAAGAATTTCACAAATCCTTTAGTGAGCTAGGATCCTAACTCCTGAGATTTCTCATTGAGTTTGCTCAACAAGCTAGTCTCATTTGTTAGGTAGATTCATGTAATCAATCACATCTTGAATGTGACTCCTAGGTTATTGGGTTACTAACCACATTAGTAACTAATATGGTATTCACATTAATCCCAACCATATTGCCCATTAGTTTATGACAACATGAGTTTGCTCATCCAATTATCATAATCTAATTTAAGTATTACCCCATATTCATGAAAGAATGACTTTCGATAATTCAGGTGTTACCATAAGACCCCGAGCTTGAGTTTGCTCAACAACCCAAAGGCCCCCAATACTGCCGGCTGAATTATAATATTAGGGAGGGGCAACCGATTTTAATAACTTGCTTATTTACTTAACTTTTTAACGAGGGATTTTATTTAAGTCTCATAATCTAACTTAGTCTTGATTTGCTTTAGCATACATCAGACACACATACATTCACATACATTGGCGTTATGGACATATCATCTAAATTATTCCGTCGAGCCAGAGACAAAATAAAAGGGCAAACCTAAGGAAATACTAACTATTACATATTTCTCTTTAGGTCCTCCGTCTTCTCCATGGCGCCTTGAAATTACATATTAATTTCTATACTACTATAAGAAAACTTCAATTGAATTGAAGGGAATCAGATGAGAGGAGAAATTACAATAGATAGTAGAAAGGCAGGACGCGCAGGCCCTATTTCAAAAATACCAAAAGACTAAAAGAGGGTCCAAATATGTCCATAACTCCAAACATGCATAGACTCAATTAAATAAATTTAATTGGTTGATTACATAACCGGCTTATGTAATATTTAGGTTAATCACATTAACTCGTCAAATTAACTTTCATCCAATTTTACTTCTAATCGTTTTGTATCTTTATATTAATCCTTAGATTAATATAACCATATAAAACGTCGATTATGCATGTCCCAATTATTTTGATTTCAATTCATTTAAGACTTTGATTTACAACTTGGTAAAAACAAACTTTTAAACGAATTTTTCATTCGATAATCAAAACAGAAAACTATTAATTTCCGAAACATATATTTATATATACAAATTATATTCAAGCCGATTTTAACAATTAAAATCAAGTGGGATTCGGGCCGGGGCCCGAAACTGGGCTGCTGCCGTTTGGCAGCAGCCCAGCGGCTGCCGCCGCGCGACAGCGGCTGGTCGCGCCGTGAGGCGCGACCCGAGCCGCTGTCGTATTTATTTATTTATTTTTTTTTTATAAAACATATATATATATATATATCAGATTTTAAAACGGTTTTAAAAACGATTTTCAAAAATAGGAAAAACTACAATAGATTTCCGTTTTATCTTTTAGAATTAATAAAACTAATTTTATTAACCTAACTATAAAACTAATAGATTTTGTTATAATGATTATCAACCGAAATAATTAGGAACATACGCATAATCTATTTTAATTAACAATTAACTAAAATTTATTTATCTTTAGAATTAATTAATCAAACTATTTGTTAATTAATCCTAACCATAAATATTTATTCAATCCTATTGAAAAACTTCTAAATTTTCATATATGAAATAACGGATTTAACGATGGCTCTGATACCACTGAAGGAAAATAAGGCTAAGGTATAGCAGCGGAAATATAAAAATTTTAGCCTACTTCCTTTTAACCATAGGATCCGTTAATCATTATTTCATATAAAGAGGGATAAGAAGAAATGCCTTTTGAAGAACAATCTACCGTTGTTAAAGAAGCGCCCACAATTCTTCTCCGAGTTCCCAAGCACGAAGTATAACACGGTGAGGTTAAGTTAGAATCAACCGTATGAGATGCAACCAAAATAGATTGCCTCTAATTAACCAACACAAGATCAAAGATAAGGGAGATAGATGAAATTAATCGATCGATGGAAGCCGTATGAATTCTTGTCCACGAACTAGGGGAGTCGAATTCTTTTTCTCTCTATTACTTGCAATTTCGAAAATCACAAAAGGGTGTAGTATATGGCTTAGTCGAAATTCATGTAGTAGGGGGTATATATAATAACTTGTATCTAAACCCTAGTTAGATAGGAATAGGTTACTTAATAGGAATTCAATTCGGAATAGGATTCCCAATTATTATCTTATTATATATCTAATATATCTAGGATAATAATAAATAACCTAATTGGATAATAATAGGAGTATATTAATCTAATTAAAACTCCTAACTTAATTATCTCTTAATTAATTTAATTCACAAACCTAATCAAATTAGGATTAATGGAATTAAAATAATTCCATATTTATTATATATAAATTTGGCCCCCTCTATTTAAATGGGCCTTACTGGGCTCAATTGGGCTTCCATCTATTAATGACATCCATCTCTCTTTTGGTTCCAAGTCTTATGTGTGATCCATTAGGTTCTTACTACTTCTGGCCGTATGCAACTATTAAATTAATTTCTTCAAGAATTATATTTAATCCTTGCATAACGGAATGATGTACTGAGTATGTTATTGGAAAGTCTGCAATCATTCCCCCAGAGTCCGTTAAGAAGACAGGTTGATTCTGTCGTTAACCCTTCCGTATTAGTTACGGTATAATACGATCCTTTATCAACTACATCCTTGAACTGAATCTTATGACTATGGGTGATGTCAAGTCACATATAGCGAGACGTTTGTTTTACTTGTATAGGCCGAGTCAACTCAAATAGACAGGTTAAGTGAAATCTGTATTTCTTACTCTTAAGCTATCACCTTGCAAGGATTTAGAGTCGAGTCTTCCACAAGCGATCCTTGGATGTATCTCCCATTAATCGGGAGTGATAAATGCTCAATCCAATGTATAACTACCCTGAAATTACCTCCTGTGACACCCAACCTTTGCAGTTCACACCCCAGAGTCATCTCTGTTAAGGATCGTGGGACCGCAGGATCAAAGTCTCACATTCAGTAATTCAGGATGACCAATTAACATTCCTTTGAGTCTGAGGATTAGTTATACCTATTAATACCTATGAGATGAACAGGTGACAAGGATGAATCTACCCATCCTGTTATCTCAAATCGGATCCCCAATCCTAATGAACGACGTTTCATCGGATCTATGTAACTGTCTAGATATCTATATATATGAAGCTTGTGAGATCAGCTTACGCTAGCATACGCACTTTTAACATCCATTTGGAACAATTTAAAGTTCATAAAGCTAGCATACGCACACAATATTCTTATAGCCTCTAATCTAGCTACGGGTGCAAAGGTCTCACCATAGTCAATACCTTCCTGCTGACTGTAACCTTGAGCTACAAGTCTTGCTTTGTTATTGACTACGTTTCCTTGTTCATCTAGCTTATTACGAAATACCCATTTTGTTCCTATGGTCTTTTGATTCTTTGGTTTAGGCACTAAATCCCATACTTCATTTCTCTTGAATTGATCGAGCTCCTCTTGCATCGCGTTTATCCAGAATTCATCGTTCTCAGCTTCTGAGAAGTTTCTTGGTTCAAGAACTGACATGAAGGCTACATTGCTGAGATATCTCCTGAGTTGATTTCTGGTCATCAGGGTGTTCTCAGCGGCATCAAGAATGCTACTTTCAGAGTGTCCTCTTGGAACCTTGATCTCTTTTGGTAGTGTAGTGTCTTTCAGGGATAGGTGTTTCAACATTTTCTGCAGGATTATATTGGTCAGCAAAGATAATTTCAGGTTCGTTCTTACCTTTGGTCAGCCTTTGAGGTAGTGACTCTGTGTCTCTATTTTGGTCAGTGGAAGCTGAGCATGTGTCATCTTCGGCAGGCTGACTTATTTTCCCTGCAAGGTCAGTTTCATCGAACTCAACATGTACAGACTCTTCTAAGACCTGAGTTCGTTTATTAAACACCCTATATGCTTTGCTGTTTGTTGAGTACCCTAAGAAGATAGCTTCATCAGCTTTTGAATCAAACTTAGCAAGGTTGTCTTTAGTATTTAGGATAAAACATTTGTAACCAAAGACACGAAAATATCCAATATTGGGTTTTCGTCCTTTCCAAAGTTCATAGGGGGTTTTCTTAAGTATAGGTCTGACTAGAGCCCTATTGAGTATATAGCAAGCTGTGTTGACAGCTTCACCCCAGAAATACTTTGGAAGCCTATTCTCACTCAGCATTGTCCTAGCTATTTCAACTAAGGTTCTATTCTTCCTTTCAACTACCCCATTTTGTTGAGGAGTTCTAGGAGCAGAGAAATTATGGTCAATGCCGCTAACTTCATAGAATTCATCAAATTGTTGATTTTTGAATTCTCCGCCATTATCACTTCGGATGTGAGCTAATTTTAGGTCTTTATCATTTTCAAGTTTTCTCACCAGTGTTGAGAACATCTTAAAAGCTTCATCCTTGCTACTCAGCAGGATGATCCAAGTGTACCGAGAAAAGTCATCTACAATTACCAAGGAAAATCTCTTACCACCCAAGCTCAGCGGCTGGACTGGTCCAAAAAGATCCAAGTGTAGTAACTCTAATGGACGCTTGGTTGAGACTACATTTTTACTTTGAAAAGATTTTTTAGTTTGTTTACCTTGTTGACAAGTATTGCATAATTGATCCTTTTCAAATCTGAGTTTGGGCAAACCCTCAACTAATTGCTTTCTTGCTAATTTGGCTAGGAGGTCCATGCTTACATGGCCAAGTCTCCTATGGCATAGCCAGGAATTATCTTCCTTTGACACTAAGCATATATTCTTTGAAAACTTATTTTCTAGGTTTAGCATGAAAACGTTTTCAACACGAGGGGCAGTTAAAATCAACTCATTTGTTTTTCCCTCGAGTATCCTACACTCAGTGGCATCAAATACAATCTTTCTATCGTTGTCACACAGCTAAGCTACGCTCAGTAGGTTATATTTAAGACCCCTGACTAGGGAGACTGACTCAATAGTAGGATTGCCACCAACGGTACCTGACCCTACTATCTTACCCTTTTTGTTGTCTCCAAAACTTACATTTCCTCCTCGTTTATGCACAAGTGTGATGAACTGAGTTTCATCACCAATCATATTCCTTGAGCATGTGTTGTTAATATACCATAGCTTTGACTTCTCAGCACACTTCAGGCTCACCTGCAATGTAACTAGTTATCTTTAGGTACCCAAGTCTTTTTGGGTCCTTGCTTGTTAGAGTCAACAGGTGATGCATCATATTTTATTTTGTGACGGCATACATTTATAGTGTTGCCATCTTTCCCACAAAATTCACAATAAACTATCCTTTGGGGGTATTCCCATTTTTGGTCAGCACGATAGTGCTGAGCATACCAACACACTTTTATAGTGTGTCCTTTCTTTCCACAACAGTCACACTGACTGTTCTGCTGAGTGTACCGTCTTTGCTGACTAGTACCCGAATACTCAGTCTTTGAATAGAACCTCTTCTTAGCCGATGAACTCAGTTGGTTCTGTATGGATGTGATGTCATTTCTCAGCCTTTTAGAGTCTGATTGGACTTTAGACACAAACCCATGCATGATTCTCAAGTTTTCATCTTGCTTGGTATTGTCCTGGAGAAGATGTCGGAGGTCACTGAGTTTGACCTCTTCAATCTCATCACACCGCCTGCTGAGTGCTCTTATTTTCTTATTACACTTTTTGATAAGTGTATAGAGATCACTCAAGGCATTTATCATTTCATTTCTGAGCAAAGGTAGAGATGTTACCTCAGTTGAGTGTTCCTCATGGTCAGACCCACCACACAGGTCAGCTTGCTCAGAGTGACAGGTGTCAGCAGATTCGTCAGCCATAAAACAGATGTTCGCTGACTCGGTAGCATCAGCTTCTGACGAGGTTGACTCAGCACTATCACTCCATGTGTCCACCATTGCCTTTATGCTGTTCTTCTTTTGTTTCTTCAGAGTAGGACATCTTGATTTGACGTGCCCAACTTGATGACATTCAAAGCAAGTAACGGGCTTTGAGCTGTCTTTCTTATGTCTGCTGTCGCTGGACTCAGCTTTGTATTTGTCACCTTTCTTGAATGACCTTCTGCTGTATTTGTCATTCTTTTGAAACATCTTCTTCATTTTTCTGGTGAACATAGCCATTTCCTCATCATCTGATGAGTCAGCATCAGTTGAGTCAGCTTTCATGACAAGGGATTTTTGCTTCTTGTCTTCAGACTTTTCTTTCACTTCAAAGTTCTTCATTGAGATCTCGTGGGTCAGCAGAGATCCAATGAGTTCATCATATTTATATGTGGTCAGGTCCTGAGCTTCTTCTACAGCTGTTTTCTTTGCTTACTAGCTCTTAGGGAGACTTCTTAGAATCTTCTTCAGTGAAGTTCTTGTCGAGTCTTTTAAGCTCATTGATTATGTTGGTGAATCTTGCATTCATCTCAGAGATGTCCTTATTATGGTTCATCTCAAACAGCTCGTACAGCCGCATATGTTGATTCACTTTGGACTCCTTGACCTTACTGGTTCCTTTATAGGTAACCTCCAGCTTCTTCCAAATTTCCTGTGCTGACTCGCAACCTGAAATCTTATTGTATTCTGCAGCATCTAACGCACAGTGAAGCATATTGATAGCCGAAGCATTATTTTGTAATTTCTTAAGGTCATCTTCTGACCACTTAGCCTCGCTTTTGACAGTTTTTACACCATCAATGATTTCATAGGGAACAAAAGGGCCTTGGACAATAGCTAGCCATGCACTCATATTCGTTGCCTGAATGAAGTTTTTCATCATGTTCTTCCAAAATGTATAATTAGATCCAAAGAACAGAGGAGGCCGACTAATAGATAATCCCTCAGGGAGTATCTAAGTTGTTTGATTTCCTGGAAGGAAACGAGTGCTGTTCTCAGCCATTACAGGGATCAGCTAAAGAGAGTTTTATCTTGATTAGTAAGCTATTAGGCTTTGATACCACTTATTGGTCCCGTGTAAGGGTTAGAGTTTACTCAGCAGACTTATCCTGGTTCGGCCTCTCCGCCTACGTCCAGTCCCCAAAATCCCTCCGAGCTTTTTCAATCATCTACTGAGCTCTTTAAAGGTAGAGCACAAACCGTTTACAATAGCAACTGAGTATGCAAGAGTACCATTCTCTATTCGTCTACTCAGTCCTATCTACCACTGAATACTATAACTTAGCACTCAGCTTCTCTCTACCACTGAGTACTGTAACCGAGTACTCAGCTTGAAGGTGAGTAAGTCAGACTAAGGCAGAAATCCAACCCTTATGGGGGAGTAATTTCAGAAGAATAGAAAAGGTCAACTATCATGGGGGAGTTCAACACTGAGTTCCTTAATTGAATACTTTTGCCAACATCAAAATGGGGAGTTTGTTGAAACACCTTTCCACATGATTTTGATTTGACAAAATTATTCCCATGATTAAAACAATTAAATTTAAGTGCTTTGATTTAATTGTACTAATGAGTTTGTTCAATGTTGAGTAAGTTAACTAACGAGAACAGGAACTGAAAGTCTATAAAAGAAAGACAGAACAAAGTTAGCACAAGCAAGTCATACAGCAGACGCTGAGTAAGAACGCAACTCAGCTTTAAGAAAAGAAATGTCTTCTTCAGAAAAGCTTGAAGGCGAAGCCGCTGAGTCAAGCCGAGTAATAATCAAGTCAGCATCAATGATCCATCAACTTGCAAGACAAGATCTGAAAAATGTCTGAAACAAATCAGAAGCCTCGAAAATCCATCTTAAGGAACCTTTCGAGATGCATGGCCATTTGACTTTTGGCTAGAAGACAAACCTGGCGCAAGAAGACAAATCTGGCACAAGAAGACGAATCTGGCATAAGAAGACGAATCTGGCAAACCTGGCGTCTGGTAAAAACAAAAGACAGGATTGGCCTGCAGCTCTGGAAGCTGACCACGTGATGACGAAGAAGACCATTCTTCCCACAATGGCTATGTCGGAATTCAAATCATTGGCACCTCAAAGATTGCTATAAATAGGCCAAACCATCACTTGGATTATACACAAGAGACATATATACAGACAAGCAAAATCTTCACTAAGTGATAATCCAAAATATAAGCTGTTTGAAAAGAAAAAGCAAGCTCTTACACCAAACTCCAATCATTGTGTAAAAGTCTAGATTGATTCAGTCATCTAAAGTGTTCTTTGTTGTATTAAGAACAATTTCTTATCATTTGTAAAAGGTTAGAAAGGTGAAGCTGAGTACTCGGTTATAGTACTCAGTGGTAGAGAAAATCTGAGTACTCGGTTATAGTATTCAGTGGTAGATAGGATTGAGTAGACGAATAGAGGACGATACTCTTACATACTCAGTTGGTATTGTAAAAGGTTTTGTGCTCTACCTTTAAAGAGCTCAGTAGAGGATTGAAAAAACTTGGAGGGATTCCGGGGACTGGACGTAGGCGGAGAGGCCGAACCAGGATAAGTCTGCTGAGTAAACTCTAACCCTTTCTCTTGATATATATATATATATATATATATATATATATATATATATATATATATATATATATATATATATATATGTATGTATATATATATGTGTGTGTGTGTGTGTTGCTTGCTTAAAATTACTCAGTAAATAATCTGTATAAGCTGAAGCTGAGTAACTTGAGTGCTGAGTTGGAAACTGACTTAAGTGTTACTTCCCAACTCACAACTGAAACAGCTCTAGTCAGCATCTGATTAAAGCTGTCTCACACCACACTCAGCCTTGCTGACCTGAAACTAAGTTAAGTTGTCAAACATTCAATTAAGTCAGCATTATTAAGCGAAAAAGTTATATTAGTTCCTAACCCCCCCTTTGGAACTAATCCTATCACGTTACACGGGACCAAAAAATTCCTTAATGTACTCCCGCAAACCACCTCGTTGCTTCAAGTGTCGCAACTTAGCCCTCTTCTCGAGCTCGCCCACCTCCGGGTAGAATTGGGCTTTAAGCTCATGTTTAAAATTATCCCAAGTAGCGATTGAACACGTACCTCATCGCATCTCTTCCTCCTTCAATCGTCACCACACCATGACCGTATCTTGTAAGTAGAGTGGCACGACATCGATCATCTTGGCATTGTTTGCAATGCCAAGTGCCCTGAAATACTTTTCTAAACTCCAAAGAAAGTTGTCGATCTCCTTGGAATTTCTCGAACCACCATACGCCTTCGGTTTTGGTACCTCTAGTCGCTGCGGGCTAAACGCACCTGAAGTTAACGCATCGCCATGTGTAATGGTCCTCTTGCACAAGGCTAATTCCTCCTTTGTCGAGACTAACTCGGCAAGAGCTCGCTCTAGTTCTTGCCTAAAAGAAGCAATTTGAGCTTCCAAGGCCTTGTCCCTCTCTTCACAATCAGCGGCGACCTTGTTCAATGTGGCTTGCACCTCCTACTGGAACTCGTCCCCTTCGAGCACTTCCAAGCGTTGGTCTATCGCCTCATTTGCTTAGCTCGAACGCTAGGCAAAGTATTGCAGCGGAAAATAAGGATCTTGCACAAAACCAAGTGAGGAAAACACTCTTTTATTAGAAAAGAATGCTTTACAAAGGTTAGATTACAAAGACACTCCCACTTGCTTACACTTTTGTGGATTATGTGGAAATTGATTTACAAATGAACCCCTTCCTCTTATTTATAGGCAACCTAGGAAGGTTTTAGAAACTTTACACAATTAAAATCCTAGAAAAATCTAGAAAAAGTACAATCTAAGATGTCCCTAGAAGTTTCCAGGACCATTCCCGCTTATGCTCGTACCTTCCGAGCTATTCCGACACGTTCTGGCATGTTTCGGCACGCCCCGGACAAATCTGGCACATTCCGGATGCTTCTGGCCCGTTCTAGCACGCTCCTGGCCCATCTAGAATTTTCTGGGCCCGTAGCTCGGCAATCTGAGGTTCACTGGGGAAAGTTTCTCGCAGCTCCTGGCAGTTCCTGGGCCTGCTGCCTGTTTGCCCCGCACAAACAGAGGATAAATGTGCCTGCTAGCCCGCACACGGGCCCGACGGCTCCAGCACGGGCCTGTTACTTTCCCGCATGGAAATTTTTCCCATGCTTAATATTTTCCCCACACTTCCCTGAGCACATAACTCCATAAAGATCCCAAGGAACCATATATAAAATATGGATGCATTTGGAATCCTCTAGACACGCCTTTGGAAAACTTGTGGTGTGTGGAGCTTGGTGAAAGGGGCGTTTCGTCCCTATCTTTTAGCGTGGTTTACGGTCAATTTAGGACTAAATAAATAAGTTTAATTACAAAAATAAGGAGTTTTTAATAAAATAAAGAAATAAAAATAAATTCCGCACTTTCGGTTAATTGTCTTCATTTTATTAAATTTAGAAAATAAAACGTCAAGCTAACTCGGCTCTCGAGAATTGTATTTCAGGTACGAGTAAGGAGCAAAATCCCACCGACATACGCGGGGCGTGTGACATCCAGTCAGAAATAATTGCTCAATCCACAGGCACCACGTGGGACTAACCCACTGATACGCGGGGCGTATGAACGTCCACGCGGGGCGTGTGACATCTAGTCAGAGATGATAAGCTCAATCATGAAAGTCAGACTGCATGGTCTTCCAAGTCAACTGCCCCTACGCGGGGCGTCCCACCTTACACGCAAGGCGTATATGGGAGTTCTTGAACCCAAAAGATCCAGGGACTCATATACGCGGGGCGTTCTTCAGGTTACGCGTGGCGTAAAAGCCTCAATTCAAGCTACTAAATCTCAGAAGCTCAACCACGCGGGGCGTGGTTGAGACAACAAAGATCTGAATTTGGTCCACATGCAGGAATTATTGACGAAATGGGCCAATACGCGGGGCGTCCTCTACCATACGCGTGGCGTGTCATGGGAAAAATGCAGAAATAATGTATCTCCATGCTTGTATCTTGTGAATTTACAATTTTACCCCTAGCTTGATGTGTATAAATAAGGGTGATTAGCACTCATTTAGGCATTCAGATTTTACATAGCAAAAACTCTTCCACCTTAAGATCTTGTTCGTTTATTCCGGCATTCCGTCAAAGTTCTGTTCCATCTTCGTTCACCAAGCTCGAGAGTTCCACCTCCAAGTCCTAATAGACGACCTTGAGTCCGGTTAGCTAGTTCTGAGGGTGGATTCTTCCCTTTTCACTTGCTAATTAGCTTGTACTCTTCTTATGTACTACGCTTGGTTGTATTCCATATTTACACTTTCCATATTTATAACACATGATTTACAATCTCTTTATCTATATACGTGTTGATGTTTGTTACTTGTTTTGATATTCGTAATTGATTATTGTGTAGGGGAACGCGATTTCCGACGCCATTCGGGCTATCTTTAGGGATTCATATAGGTGTTGCCTTACCGGAAGTGACGCACCGGAAACCGTAGGAATTGACAAGCCACGGAACTTACGGGCCCTAATTTCTAATCCCAAGCATTAGACACGCCTTGACTAGGAACCACGTAGTCTAAGTACTTCACGGGTCGGTCACACTACACGTAGTCGTCATTGCAAGAGTAAATCATTAACCGTAGTTTTCGTTATATAAATCTGTCTCACCCGTAGTTAGGAGTAGTTTGCAGTTGTTTCCCAAATCAACTCAAAGTATTCACCGCTTAGATAACGTATAAAACCGAGTCGTTTAATACTTGTAGTTATAAATCCCGTGGATTCGATACCCGGTCTTAACCGGATTATTACTTGATACGACAGGGTACACTTGCCCCTAAGTAGTAGCGTCTAGTAGAGAGAGAGCATTTAGGAAGATCACATCCTTAGTCATAACGAACTTATCTTAATATATATTTCATAAGCTCTACCTAGGCGCCACGCCCATCAAGTTTTTGGCGCCGTTGCCGGGGATTTATAATTTCTTGCAATATTAGACAAAAACGTTTTATTGTTAGTCTAAGCATATCTTTGTATAAATTGTTTATATATACTTTTTACTAACAATATTCTTTTTTGTTTATAATTTCTCTATTTATTTATTTTATGCACACCCGATCTCGGAGTGATATTCTCATTCCTATTGATCTTGAAATTGAACGTACTCTTTGTAGGATTCGGAGAGAGAAAATGGCCAACCTTAACAATGAAGCTAACCAACCCGAGGCCAACCAAAGACCGCCGGTTTAGCCCGTGAATAACAACCGCAATGGTGGAAACGACACCCGGACAATGATGGAGATTCTTGCTTCGCATCGCCCTTAAAATCGCAACGGAATCGTTGCTCCCACCATTCCGGCTAACACATATGAAATAAAGACTAGCATGATCCAACTGATCCAACAGCTTGGTCAATTCGGAGGGGAACCCCATGAAAACCCTATGTGTGCCGAGACTTCTCGGCAAAACGGTGTTCCGATTGAGGTCGTCCGACTAAAGTTGTTTCCTTTCTCTTTGACAGGACAAACGTTGGAGTGGTTGCGCTCATTGGAGGCGGGATCGATTACATCATGGGAGGAGCTTGAGAAGGAGTTCCTTTCCTACTACTTCCCGCCGTCCAAAACGGTTAAGTTGAGGAACGATATCACGTCCTTTAGGCAACTTGAATGCGAAGCCCTTCACGTGGCTTGGGCGAGATTTCGAAAGTTGCTTCGAAGCTGCCCGCACCACGATATCCCCAAGCACGATCTGGTAAGTACTTTTTATCACGGATTAACGCCTACTAACCGTGCTACCGTGGATTCCGCAGTAGGTGGGGACCTATTTAGGAAATCGGCCAGCGAAGCATATGAGCTCATCCACGAGCTTGCAAGGAAAAGCGTACATTGGCAAGAAGATCGGCTTGCCGGACCCCCGTGACATCAAACATTCACCGTGGAGAAAGAGCCTCCAAAAAGTTCCATGGCGGAAATGAATAAGAAACTAAACGCTTTGATAGCACAGTTGAGCCTCAACAAAGATGCACAGGTCCTGATGTGCAATCATTGTGGTGGAGATCATGACGGACTTAATTGCCAAATCGGTAGCCCTTTCGCCGATGATACCGAAAATGTAAGTTACGTAGGAGGAAATCAAAGGTACAACCCTAACCCGAACTCCTACTCACACCACCACAATAATAATGATAGCGGGTGGAGACCTCGATACCAACACCCTAACTTGTCGTACGGCAATAACAGTAATGTATTGAGGCCCCCACCCGACTTTCATCAAGAATATAGGGAAAATGGGCTAGGGCAATCACAAGCCATACCCGGAGGTTGGAACACTCAACCTCCCAACAACGTGCATGGCCAATCGTTAACTTCCTTGTTAAAGGATATCCTAACCCGTCTTGCCGATAGTGAGGTGTTTTGCAAGGACCTAAGCCACCAGGTAGCCCATTTGAATCGTCAACAACAGGAAAGGAAATTAGGAACTCTCCCAACAAACACCGAGCAAAACCCGCGGACCAAAAATAGAGAGTCCGGACAAACAATAACTCTCCTTAACAGTAGAAGTTCGGACCCATCGAGTTCTAACTCGGACAGCCTGCAATAAGCCGCCACAAGAGAAAGTCGAGCTACTCCGACTCTAAACGTAGCCCCGGTTTGCATTTCTCAAACCCATTTGTGTATATGTATTATATCCATTTTTCCCCTTATTTCTATTTTCTTTCCTTTTTTTGTTATATATCTCTTTCCTTTTCCCTTCAAATTCTTATCTTCGTTTGTTTTTGTTTTAAGCTCATCTCGTTTCTTTTAAACTAAAAAAAAGCCACGATAAAACAAATCCCTCATTAATCCAAAATAAATACGCGGAGCATACGTACCAGTGCACCCCGCGTAGCCAAGTTTCTGATCTTTTTAGTGTGTTCAAACGCATGGCTACGCGGGGCGTCGTACCTTTCACGCCCTGCGTCCTTGGTCCGGGCAATCCGCAACCAAAAATAAAAGGCCACGCAGGCCGTGCCCCATTCTACGCCCCGCGTGTCCTCGGGGAGTTGCGGATTGTAACTCCCCATAACACCTTTTTCTCTTCCCCAAACATCTTTCCCACTTCCACACTCCACCTCCTCTCACCTCCAATCACATCACTTCTTTTCAAATTCAAACATTATTAACCTTCCCTCCACATTTATTTTGCCTTAACCACCCTCTTAATTACACTTTAAAAATCATAAAAACATTAACCACCAATTAAAATCCATAAAAATTTAAAAACTTTGAAAAAACCGAACAAAATGCTTCCACTTCCTTCTTCCACGCGGGGCGTACCCGCGTCCTCGCATTCTCCCACGTAATTTTGGCCAGGAGGTGCGATACGCGAGGCGTGCTTCCCTGAACGCCCCGCGTGCCGTGCCAATTTTTGCATCGAATAAAGATCAGGATGTGGGATACGCGTGGCATGGCCCCTTCACGCCCCGCGTACCCCTCTGGGAATCCGAATTTCACTTGGATTCCCACTCCTCCCCTATTTATACTCCTTCCTTTTTCATAACTCCTTCCCTCACACTCACTCTAACTCCCTATATCCCTCCTACATCCTTCCTCACTCCTCCAAAACCATGACTCGAAGCAAGAGAGCCGCTAACGACCGTCCCCCGCGGTCCACTCGTGCCCGCTCTTCTCGTTCCCAACAACACCAATCACCACCACCACCCGAAAGAGAAGAAACGCCACCACTCACCAACCAATACAATGCCCCATTTCACCTCCACACGGAAGCGGAGGTGGTCTAGTACCTCACCGTCTCCACTTCCACCGTCATGGCCCTCCCATATATCGATCGCAGCATTCTCGACCACTACGACCTCGGTAGTGCATTTGAAGATCGTCTACGACCCCTTGGTTGGCACGACCATTTTCGTGCCCGCCATCTTGTGTACCCATCACTAGTTCAGGAATTCTACTCCACCCTTGAGTCTAATGGTGTCCCCGGTGCCGCCCTCTTCAACTTCCGCCTTCACAACCATCCTTACTCCATTGACACGGCCTGGATTCGCTCCCATTTCACCAAGCAAACGGAACCAGGCACCACCCATTGGCCCTCCGATGAAACTGCCCGTGAATTCTGGGCCACTATCACCGGCTCGGACACCTATGATGTATCCAACCTCCACCCGGGAAGCATCCGCGACCCCATCCTCTACCTCCTCCACCGCTTCATCAGCTATTATTTTACGGGGAAGTGCGAGTCTAACAAGGTCAACAAGCTCCAGCTCTTGGCTTTGTATTGTTCCACAAACGGTCTCAAATTCGACCTCTCTTTCCTTGTTGCTACTATGATCCACCACATGCCAACCCGAAAGTGTGCCAAACTTGGGCTCGGGCATCTTTTCACTATTTTTGCCACTTCCGCCCTTAGCCCCGCTGCCCTTGACCGCCTTTGCCATCTAGAACCCCGCCCCTTGGAGAAAAACGCCTTCAAGTCCCTCAAATGCCGCGCCTCCGGCCCGGTTGAGAGTTCGGGGGCGGGTGAGCAATAAGCGGAAGAAGGTTGGGACTCCGACCTCGGACTCAAATTTAGTCCACCCCCCAACCACGACTTCAACTCCATCTACGCCCGGTTGGATATTTTGGAGGGAAACCAACGACGTGATCGGGCCCACTTCGACTCACGCTTCGACGCCCTCGATGCTCGCCTCGACTCTTCTGAGGCCCAAAGGCAAGCAGACTGGGCTAGCTTCGACGCCTTTACCCACACCTTCTTCACCCACTTCAACATGCACGGCCACCCTCCTCCGCCTCCACCCTAGTTTCCTTTTGTTTTTTATGTTTTTCTTTGTTCTATGTTTTCCCTTTTCGTGTTTATGTTTTTAGTTCGTTTTGTTTTTTTTCTTCTGTTTTTGTTATCTTTTATGTTTTTCTTATACTTTCCTTTTTCTTTTAATATATCTATCTCTTTTGTGTTTGGTTTTGTTTATTTTTTCTTTCCGTGTTCGTTTTTTCTGTTTATACATGCGTTCATAATGTGCAAGCGGGGCTCGGGTGAGAGTTCGGGGGTAGGCGAGCAACAAGCTGAAGAAGGTTGGGACTTCGACCTCGGACTCAACTTTAGTCGACCCCCCAACCACGACTTTAACTCCATCTACACCCGGTTGGATATTTTGGAGGGAAACCAACGACGTGATCGGGCCCACTTCGACTCACGCTTCGACGCCCTCGATGCTCGCCTCGACGCTTCCGAGGCCCAAAGGCAAGAAGACCGGGCTAGCTTCGACGCCTTTACCCACACCTTCTTCACCCACTTCAACATTCACGGCCACCCTCCTCCGCCTCCACCCTAGTTTCCTTTTGTTTTTTTATGTTTTTCTTTGTTCTATGTTTTTCCTTTTCGTGTTTATGTTTTTAGTTCGTTTTGTTTTTTTTTCTTCTGTTTTTGTTATCTTTTATGTTTTTCTTGTACTTTCCTTTTTCTTTTAATATATCTATCTCTTTCCCCTTCTTATGATTTTTCTTTGTGTTTGGTTTTGTTTATTTCTTCTTTCCGTGTTCGTTTTTTCTGTTTATCCATGCGTTCATAATGTGCACACGGGGCGTGCCCCATTCTACGCCTCGCGTTCTGCCTTCCAAACTGGCTGAATGTCCTTTCTCCCTTGGACATCCATGGCTGGTTCGGGCTCGACGCTTGAATTTTCTCCCGCTCCACGGGGAGATCTTGGTGTCGAGGGGCTTGATGTCTCGTCATCGCTCCATCCCTCGACTCTCATTGCACCCAAATGACGTAGGGACCCCATATACATCTCAGTCGGTCACTCATGCACGTCGTCGTCGTCTCACAGTAGACGCTCCCGTTCCTTGATGAGTGCATTCAATTTCTGCTTCATCGGGCAGTCTCTTGTCATGTGTTGGTCGGTACAGAATGAAGGAAAATAAGGCTAAGGTATAGCAGCAGAAATATAAAATTTTTAGCCTACTTCCTTTTAACCATAGGATCCGTTAATCGTTATTTCATATAAAGAGGGATAAGAAGAAATACCTTTTGAAGAACAATCTACCGTTGTTAAAGAAGCGCCCACAATTCTTCTCCGAGTTCCCAAGCACGAAGTATAACATGGTGAGGTTAAGTTAGAATCAACCGTATGAGATGCAACCAAAATAGATTGCCTCTAATTAACCAACACAAGATCAAAGATAAGGGAGATAGATGAAATTAATCGATCGATGGAAGCCGTATGAATTCTTGTCCACGAACTAGGGGAGTCGAATTCTTTTTCTCTCTCTTACTTGCAATTTCGAAAATCACAAAGGGGTGTAGTATATGGCTTAGTCGAAATTCATGTAGTAGGGGGTATATATAATAACTTGTATCTAAACCCTAGTTAGATAGGAATAGGTTACTTAATAGGAATTCAATTCGGAATAGGATTCCCAATTATTATCTTATTATATATCTAATATATCTAGGATAATAATAAATAACCTAATTGGATAATAATAGGAGTATATTAATCTAATTAAAACTCCTAACTTAATTATCTCTTAATTAATTTAATTCACAAACCTAATCAAATTAGGATTAATGGAATTAAAATAATTCCTTATTTATTATATATAAATTTCGGCCCCCTCTATTTAAATGGGCCTTACTGGGCTCAATTGGGCTTCCATCTATTAATGACATCCATCTCTCTTTTGGTTCCAAGTCTTATGTGTGATCCATTAGGTTCTTACTACTTCTGGCCGTATGCAACTATTAAATTAATTTCTTCAAGAATTATATTTAATCCTTGCATAACGGAATGATGTACTGAGTATGTTATTGGAAAGTCTGTAATCATTCCCCCAGAGTCCGTTAAGAAGACAGGTTGATTCTGTCGTTAACCCTTCCGTATTAGTTACGGTATAATACGATCCTTTATCAACTACATCCTTGAACTGAATCTTATGACTATGGGTGATGTCAAGTCATATATAGCGAGACGTTTGTTTTACTTGTATAGGCCGAGTCAACTCAAATAGATAGGTTAAGTGAAATCTGTATTTCTTACTCTTAAGCTATCACCTTGCAAGGATTTAGAGTCGAGTCTTCCACAAGCAATCCTTGGATGTATCTCCCATTAGTCGGGAGTGATAAATGCTCAATCCAATGTACAACTACCCTAAAATTACCTCCTGTGACACCCAACCTTTGCAGTTCACACCCCAGAGTCATCTCTGTTAAGGATCGTGGGACCGCAGGATCAAAGTCTCACATTCAGTAATTCAGGATGAATTGACATTCCTTTGAGTCTGAGGATTAGTTATACCTATTAATACCTATGAGATGAACATGTGACAAGGATGAATCTACCCATCCTGTTATCTCAAATCGGATCCCCAATCCTAATGAACGGCGTTTCATCGGATCTATGTAACTGTCCAGATATCTATATATATGAAGCTTGTGAGATCAGCTTTCTGTCGGACAGAAGACATTGTTACATACAAGTCTCAATAGTGATATATCAATCCTAAACATATCACTTGACTTGGGGTGGTTTTAAGTTTATTAGTTTATTATAAAGTTTTGTCTCACTTCATGCTTGTATGAACACTTTATAATCACTTTAAACAAACTTACGGATTTCCTTTTATTAGACTTTATTTAGTGCTTAAAAGGGATTGCCTTTATATAGTTATAAAACATATATCTCATTAAAACAAATGATATAAAGAACAATTCATTTACATTAAGTTTGTATCCTGCAACAATTGTCTATAGGACACTAAACCCCAACACAGAAGTAGCACTTGAGCGGCCTTTCCACGTTTGATATTGTGTAGATTTAGTAACACCGTAGAGCGTCCCTGTGAGGCACCGTTGGGATCGGCCGGGGGCACTCCGATGCCTAAGTCAGTAAACTTCTTAAGAGAATAAACTGTAATGACAAAGCAAAGCTAAGAAGAGTGTGTAAGTGTACCTCTGTTGTCATGTTACAAGGGTATTTATATAGGTTTGAGTGGTAACTGCAATAACCTTCTCTTAATGCTCTTTTAATTAAGAGTAATCCTTCTTTAATGCAATCTAACTCTCTCTTCTAACCTCCAAGCTTTGGTAGGTTTTGAGATATCTTTAATGGTAGTTTAATGCTAGTGAGTTACGCCGTATAGTCATTCGTTTCTTCTAAAGGCGAATCGCCATATGGGGCAGATCCCATCCTTCTCTTTCCGGGCGGATCTTTGTAATGACCCACGGAACGACACCGTATTTCCAACTATGAGCTATGTGGCGGATCATGAGAAGGAATACTCAAGACGACACCATATTTCTATCTGTACGCCATATACATCTTGGAGGCGGGCCTTTTTTCCCCTTAAGCCCTCTTAGCTAGGGAATATCTCTAGTTTAGTCCTTCATGTTTCACGGCGGATGTTATCAGAAGCCTCCCCTAAATGATCTTTTAAGTTCTTTAGGACTTCTCAGCTTCTTCGCATGCTATTAGCATTTATTGCACCTGACAGGCACCTTTATCTAGGCCAATGACATTTTTACAGGTGGCAGTTCTCGACACGGATTTCGAAACTATTTAATCATTTCACTAAATAGAAAAGGCTTTCCTTTCAACTTCTTCCATCTTCACTTTTGCTCTCTACGATTTTCTTCAATCATCTGCAGAAGCTTAATCTCTCTCTACCTTTCGATTTTTCATGTAAGTTCATCTTTCTACTGTAATTTCTCCATTCTTTCTTGAATTTTTGTTTATTGAATGCTTCTTTCATCTTCTACTTCTTCTTCCAAGAGAACCTCGAGTTTGAACTTAAATTCTTCTTTGGTGCCTTCTTCGTTTCGCATTCCCATTGCGACTATGAAGGCCCAAAACCTTACCTCTGGAGAAGAAGCAAGTTCTTCTGCTCCTAAAAAGAAAGCGGCAAAATCCCCTAAAATGGAGGTGACCTCTTCTAGTTTTAGCTTTACCCTCCTGATAAATCTTCAATCTCTATACCCTTGGCTCCGAGCAGCTTCTTGCTCGGTTCCTACGCCTTATCAGAGACCTGCGTCCCCTCCTAGGGGTTATTTTGCAGTCTATCAAAGCCACGTTGAAAGGGGCTTTAGTTATCCGGTCCCAAAGATGGTTGGGGACATTCTTGAATTTTTCTATATCCCTATTTGCCAACTGCACCCAAACAGTTGATTAGACTTAATATTGGATACTTACTTGGCGGCGAATCTGGGCTTAATTCTGAGCCCTCGCATTTTCCGAACTCTTCACACCATGTCCAAGTGCGGAGTGGAAAGTCACATTACCTTTTCCAAATTGAAAGGGTATTCGCCTTTTCATAGTAAAATGTCGAACGTCCATCGTTGGGAGCAAAGATTTTTCTTTGTGAAGATAGTGGAAGGCGTACCTCTGGGGTTTCCTACCGGATGGAACTATAAACCAAAAGAGAAGGCGAATCAGAAGTTTTACCTTACCTAGGAGGAGAAGAATACTCTACGGATTCTTCGGGTTAAGCTTAATATTATGAATTTTTAATACATCGAGTACCTCTTTGATGTCCGCTACATGTTCCTTCATGGTTTTGCTTTTGATGATCATGTCATCAACGTATATGGAGAAGTTATCACGCTTCTTATCCTCAAAGATCTTGTTCATCATTCACTGATATGTGGCCCCTGCATTTTTAAGCCAAAAGGCATCACCTTAAAACAATATGTCGCCTGATGTGTGATAAATGATGTCTTGATCCTATCCTCAGGATGCATAGGTATTTGGTGATAGTTGGATTTCACATCTGTGAAAGAGTAGACCTCGTGCCCTGTTGTCCCATCCACCAAGATGTTAATACATGGTAGAGGATAATTATCCTTCGGGCACGCCTTGTTTAAATCCGTGAAGTCGACACACATTCTGTATGCTCCGCCAGCTTCTTTAACTAGAACCACATTCGCCAGCCATTCAGTATAAATTACTTCTTCTATCGCATCCGCCTTTTTTAGCTTTGCGATCTCTTCCTCTATCGCCTTCTGTCTCTCTGGCCCATGATTTCTTCTTTTTTGTGTCACCGGTGTAACTTCATCCATTGTATTGAGTTTGTGAGTAATGAGGTCTGGGCTTACTCCTCTTAATATTTCACTATCACCGGCAAAAACCTCCTGGCATTCAACGAGTGTTTGCATAATTGCCTCCTTAATCTGTGGGTGCAGCCCCTTTGCAATTTTCACTCTTTTTCCTTCAGAGATAAGGCATGTCTCTGTCTCTCCTAGAGCGGCTGTGTTCATATTCTCTTCTTCTTCTTGTTCATCGTTATCTTTTTATGGGCGTATGGTTAGAGACACCGTATAGGTTCCTTGAGCCTTTTTTTGGCTCCCTTTGATCATTATTCCGCCTTTTTCAGTTGGCACGTACATAGTTAAATGGCGCACCGATATTAGGGCGGCAGCTTCTGAGAGGAAAGGCCTCCCTAAGATAACGTTATACGCTAGCCGGCCATCCAGGATGGTGAATTCATGCTCTCCCTTCCAGGTCTGGTTTCCATTCGTGATCTCACATTCCAGCATTACCTGTCCCTTGGTTTGCACGGTGTGTCCGGTCACCCCTAGGATGTCCACAATAGTAACTTCAACCTGCATTGGATCTATTTTCAACTTGGCGAATGCGCTTCTTGTGATCACATTGCACGAGCTCCCGGTGTCGATCATGACACACTTCATATCCCATCCTTCAATGTTCATCATGATTACTAATGCATCGGCGTGAGGACCATTAGTGGATCCAACTTCAGCGAAAGGTTTATTGAGAGCCACTTTATCAAAATCCTACATCCTCGCCTTTTTAGCAAGTGGTTGATATCTGGGTCCTCCTGCAATAACGTTGATCACTCCCTTACCTTTGCCTTTGCTACCTTCTTTTTCCTTTCCTTCGCTTTGTTCATTTTGAACAAACCTGTCGAGCACCCCACGTTCAATTAATTTTTCAATCTCTTTATCCAGCGCAAGGCATCTATTAGTGTCATGGCCCTGCCTTCTGTGGAACCTGCAATATGCCTTTGCATTTTTCCCCATGGGGATGTGCTGTTTGTTGAAACACCTTTCCATATGATTTTGATTTGACAAAATTATTTAACAAGAATTAAATCTCCATGATAAAAATATTCTAACACATTAAATTTAAATGCTTTGATTTATTTATACTAATGTGTTTGTTCAATGTTGAGATATTTAATTTATAAGACATTAAGTTGTAAGGCCCAAAGGCCCACAAGAGAAAGTCAAGCCCAAGTCAACGAATAAAAGCCACACGGCCCAAGCAGATCAAAACGCAGCTCAAGCTGAATGAAACGCAGGCCCAGCAAGAAGAAGGATCGAGAAGCCTTCGTCTAAAAGCTTCAAGACGAAGCCGCTGAGTGGTGCAACAAAGAAGTCAGGTCAGCAACTGACCTGAATAAACTTGAAGACAAAGTATTTCTACTTTGGGAAAAGTTCAGAAGACACAGGAAGTTGTCTAGAAGACTTTGCCATAAATGTGGAAACATTCTGTCTAGTCTGACGAAAAGCTGATGAGCACTGCCGAAGACAGGAGATACAAGAATTTGATTGGCCAAGGACGCTGAGCACGTACTGAGTGAAAGCGACAGGAAGCCGTTTGTCTCCTACGGTTATTTCGAAATTCGAAATTACCGGTGCATCAAGTGTCACTATAAATAGGCCACTCAAACGCTTCATTCGATGCAGATCTTCAATCAAGTCGAAACGCTGACCAAATTAATACTCGAAGTTCTGTGAGAAAAGCAAAGCAAATCTTACACCAATTCCAATCTTCTGTAAAAGTCTAGAGTGATCTTATTCATCTAAAGTGTCTTAGCAATTGTTGTTTAGGACAAACAAACACTTATCATTTCTAGAAGTATAGAATGGAGAAGCTGAGTACTCGGTCATAGTACTCAGCGGTAGAAATATGAGTGAGTAGAGGAATAGAGGAAGGTACTCTTGTATACTCAGCTTTCTATTGTAAAAGGTTTGTGCTCTACTGTTGAGCGATTTCTGCAAGTGCACGGTTTCGCTTGTAGTAATAAAAAGATATCGATCCCACATGGAACGTTTTTCAACAAAAACTTATTTATGTGTAGATTAAATACGACTTAAGGTTTATATAAATAGATAATCGTTATTTGAAATTGGTTTTGAGATTGATTGAATAAGAATTAGGATAGAATATGTAGAATGTTAGAAATCAATTCTGTTTTGAATATGAATTACAAAACAGAAACGGTTAGTGTTTAAAATAAGAGAATAATTGTGTTCGTTTGCATTAAGCAAAGAAAACAACTTTAAACTTTGTATAAATTATAAAAATGTAATAACGTAAACTCCTTCAATTAAAGGGCTTTGGACCGCAGACAATCTTCCTACGGTCGGGATAGATTGCTACCTTAATCAAATTAATACTTATTTGCATAAGAATTATTCTGCCTAAGTGTTCAACAAAGTTTCCTTGTAAAGATATTGAATTTAACTACGTTTTAATGAAAACACCAGAACTCACTTCGGATCAATTACAGAAGTGCTACATAAAAATTTATTGAATTGCATGAACTTTATTAGATGAAGTATGAATTTGATACAAGTTTACAGAGAATAAAAAGCATGGAAGCATTCAAACGACATGAGAGTTCCGGGTCGTCAATCCTTTCCTTAAACCTCGTTAGAGCTTGTCAGGCTCATGGGTCGAATCCGCTACTTAATCTTCTCGCTGAATCTTTGGAATATAGACGGGTACTTCTACTACCAGAATGTAAACTAATATAAACTGATCTTAATCTAAATCTAAATGCTACTGTGTTTGTAATTATTTGATAAACATTGTGTGTATATCATATTGCTTTTTACAAAAACGAACTTCTCACTCTGAATGTTTGACTCAGAATTTCTTCATTAATTCTGTACTAAATCCTAACTCTAAAAAATCATATATCAACTCTAAAACCAACTCTTTATTTATAGATGTTGAAGAGTCGAGTTTAAGGAACGTGTCTACTGTGAAGAGATGTTCTTATCCAATCGAACAGACGCGAGTCTTTGAAAACGAACAAGTGTATGTTGTGCTGCCTGAATTTCTAAACTTACTGAGAATGTAAATTCTCGGCCGAGAATGGAGAAACAGTTTTTCAGCCTTCGAACGAAAGGGAGGGATGCCTGGGCGACGCGTGTCGCGACCGAGAATGGAGGATTCTCGGTCGCGACACGGGATGTTTTTCTCCGTCTCTGACTTCGTTCCTCGTCTTTGTTTCGGTGCGTTTGATTTTCATCGTCTTTGACTCCTTTTATAGGGTTTTTCCTTCGTTTTTGACCTCTTTTCGTTCCTATTTGGATTTTACCAAATATTTAAGTACCTTGTATGAAAGAAACATATTCGGACGTAAAAGTACGCTAAATAGATATAAACATCATAAATTCGTAGTAAAACTGATGTAAATACTAATGATATTTTAGGTATATTTTGGGCTTAACAAATCTCCACACTTAATCTTTTGCTAGTCCCGAGCAAAATTTCATTGAATTTATTCTTTAACTTATCTCTTTATCAAAATAAACCATATATCTTTATATTCCTTTTTGAATTAGTTAAGCCGAAAAGACTAACTTCGCATGACAAATTTTATACGCAAAATATCAAACTAACTAGTATAAAGGCGATATATCATTCTTCTTGTATTTCAATTTTAAATTGAAGCATTCGGGACGATATAAGCACGCATGTTATTGAGTCTTTCGTCTCAAGGCATTTCAAAGCACAAAATTTCCTTTCCCAAGGCCTAAACTATTATATGAATTATATTAAATGAATAAGTACTTAGGTTAATTTATTTGCTTAGTTACGCCCGAGATAAGGGTGGTCTTGATCGTAACTTTATATTCATTTTATTTGCTTTGTGTTCACTTAAGAGGTACCGACCATGCCATGGGTGGACGCAATCGTTACGTTAAACTTAAACACGCTTAATTTCTGCTTTTAAACGTTCCTTCCATACCTCGATTGTGATAAGGGTGGTCGCAATCATGGCCAAAAGTAAACGATACTTAATTATTCTTCCCTTTCATACCTCGATTGTGATAAGGTTGGTCTCAATCGTGGCCAAAAGTTAAGAATACGACTAATTGATTGTATGAAATTAAAATTGTAACTTGGGAAAAAGAAAAATAGCACATGCATCCTATATTGACTTAAAATTCAACATGTATTATGGTTAAAGTTTCCTTAAAAACTTCAATTGGTGTTAATGTAAGACGAAATCAAACCGAGCTAAAAATTGTTAGTTCAATTTAATGCCTATAAATCTAATTGAAATTTAAAAATAAGATTTATTGTATCATGAGTTTCATGATATAAAATAGAGATTGAAAATAAAGAATTTATTTACTTAAATACATTTACTCGAGACGTTTTTACTTAAAATCGTATCGAAGATTTGTGAAAATTTTAAAAATGTTGCCCGTATAGAAATATTATTTCTAACGATAATGATAACCTAAAAATAATCATAAGTTAAATGTCTACTTATACATATGAAAATGTAAAGTTTATAATGATGTTATTAAAATAATTTGTAAAATACTATGTTTTGAATAAAACATTGCAAAATGTGTTGCATTTGCATAAAAGAAATGTTGCAATTAAAAATGTTAAAATGTGTTGCTTAAAAATTTTGTTGCATTAAGTCGTAAAAAATTAAATGATATATGCAATATCTCCTCCCACACTTAATTTGGACCATGTCCTCATTGGTGCAAAAAGTGATAGAACACGAAAAATTATACGAAATAACACATACAGAATAAAAATAAAATATATTTATCTAACATGAAAATAGAAAAAGCATTCATCATAAATGAAAAATAAAATAGAATTGTACCAAACAAAATAAAATAAAAATTGTACCAAACTAAAACATAACATGAAAAATGTGAAAGAAAAAATAAAGCCTAAACATTTGAAGGTGAATCCGGTGGAGATGGTGAAGTTTCAAAGTTTTGACGACGGAAGAACGAGAACATCCGACGACGGGTGGACTTGTGATCCCTCCTCAAGTTGTTGACATTGTCATTCATCACCATGTTGTTCTCAACCAAATCATCAATTCTTAAATTCATTTGGCGATTATGCGAATTGATTTGGTTCAAAATCCGTCTTAAATCAACCGGATCCTCATCTTGTGGGGCTTGGGCTTGGGGTTGTGCCTGTGGTGCATCCGCCACTTCCTCCTCTGCTCCTCCTTCTTCGGTACCTACAAATTGAGAACTCGAAGCTCCTCCTCCCATATTACCACGAAGATGGGCAATACGCGATTCATAAGAAACAAAAATGGGAGGACACGAAGAAACCAATAAGTGAGCCCGTTCAAGAGCCGAAATATTCAAAAGAGGGACATATCCATGGTAGGAAGACATATCATAATCAGTCAATTCTCCACGTGCACCCAACACTAAAGCGGTAATAAAATTACCTAGAGGGACTTGAGTAGTGTGAGCCCTCGAAGCACGATACAAATTATCTCAAATAGCATGCCAATGCTATTAACCCTTAAACCTTTCAACAAGCAATCAATAACGAACAAATCCCGAACTTGAATTTTGGAGCTCTCAACATGACCAAACAACGAAAAACTCAAGAATTTGTGAAATAAAAACAAACAATTGTCCTTAATCATCTTGCTTGAAGTATTTTTTGAATTAAAATAGTCTTGACTCGAAAGAGTATTCCAAATGGTGTCATTATCAAAATCCTTAGGCTTGTCAAAGAAATTACTAGTAGGAAAACCGAACATATTTCCCATTGCTTCATAATCAATAGTGTAAGTCACACCATTGTTTCTAAAAGTGATGAAATTCCTCTTCTTATCAATTTGCAAAGTAACAAAAAATTCCACAATATATTCCATAATGCTAGGGAATTTTATAGAAGCAAAAGTTTGCCAACCTAAAGTATCAAGGTAAGCATTAATCCGAGTAGAGAAATTTAACTCTCTTACCGAATCGAAATCAAGGAAATGCATGTCCACAAACTCCCTCTTTGAATTGGAAAAATGAGTGAAGCGAGCGGCCTCTTCCTCGGAAGCTATATCAAAATAAGCTCCACAACGAATACGAAGGTGATTTGCTTCCGTAACCTTAGGTTTGATTTCGGCAACTTTGGTTCTAGGCATGATGGTGTGTGTTAGGGTTTGAAAAATAAAGAAGAATAGATGTAGAGAGAATAGCAAAAGATTGAAGAAGAGTTGGGGAATGGTAAGGGTTAATGAATGAAAGAGAAGGTAGATGAAAAGGGGTAATTGATTGTGAATAGTGTATGAATAAATTGGGAAGAGTAAAAGTTGTGTATTGGGAAGAGTTTAGAGTGAGGGATTGGGTAAAAATTGAGCTGATGTGATGTTTGTGTAAGGAGTAGGTATATATAGGGTTGAATATAGGGATTTATAGGTAGAGTAGGAATAGGAATAGGCTAATTTTAGTGCCAAAATCGGACTCCACTGGCCATACAGCACGCGTGTCGCGACCGAGAATCCGGATTCTCGGTCGCGACACGTCAATTTCAGAGAGAAAATTTCTCTGAAAATGGCTTGTTTTCGCTGAACTTACCGAGAATAATTAATTCTCGGCCGAGAATTCGCCCCTGGTGGCTGAAAATCGCGCATATTAACTCCATTCGTGCATTTTTCTGAGTAATTATGCCCTGAAACTAATTAAAACTGTACCTGTACTTAAAATCACAAATTAAAAGTAATAAATACAAGAAAAACCAAAGGTTTGTCCTTATTAATTTGAGAACAATGAACAATTATGAAACATTAGTGCCTTAATTATGGTTAATGAATCATTAATGTACATTAAAGCATATAAGTTAAATGAATCATCTTAAATGAAATAAATGTAAGTTCATGTATGTATTAATTCATTGTTGGAAACTTTAAACTGTTAAGTATGATACAGATACATAATTTAATGAAATTATGGATAGTAAGTTTAAAAGGATATATGTGTTAATCATTATGGAAGATCATATAAGTTCATTAAAATCATTATCATGTTCATATTGGAATAATGATTAGAATTCATTAACATGAAATGGATTTAATACAGATTGATTTATTATTGTATAGAAAATGGAACACATATATTCAAATTAAGAAATGAACTGAAATGAATTGAAATTTTATTTCATAACACATATTTACAAATTGAATAAAAACATATATACAAAGAAAAATTAAAAACGAAACAAACACAAACTAAAACAAATAAAACCTAAATAACTGAAACTAAATATTCATCCCGCGGAATTGGGATTCGTCTTGCCCTATAACGTTCAATCTTCATCTGCATGAAGATCTGTCTTTCTTCCGCAGAAAGAAACCTTGGGCCAACCCGAAAGATACGTTTCACGAGGCCCTCTTTTTCCAAAAATTCATAATCCATCATTGGAAACGGTTCTGCATCAGTCCAAGGAACAGATGCTGCGCCTTTGGCTCCCAGTATTATGCCACATATTATATTCCCATATCCAATCTTCTTTTCTTTGGAACGAGAAGCGGCAATCAAACCTTCCATCAATATTTTGGAAGAATTTACTATGTTGCTTTGAAATATGTCGCCTAAGACATACAAGTCGGTGTCTTGGACCATACTACTGCCAGTTCGTCCAGATAAACTATGACACAGGAACTTGTGCAAATAAAGCATTGAATTGGAGTGGATGCATTTGTTGTAGGCGAGACTTGGATTGGAACGCCAGAATCCTGTTAACATCCTCCAGATGTCTCTAGAAGTCATATCTCTGCCAGGATGGTGATATGAAGTATCCCGTGGTGGGAAACCAAACCAGGCATATAATTCAGGGTAACCGAAGGTGAAAGTTTCGCCATCTTTGCGAAAACTAAGACGAACCCGACGCTTATTCACGAAGCGTACAGTACATAAGAATTCAAGGATCCAATCTCCGATGATTGGAAACTTCATATGGGCGAACTTGGTCCAGCCCAAATTCTCTAAATAACAATTCATATCATCGCTAATCCCGAGTTCATCATTTAAGAACTCATCCATGTACAACATTCCTACAAATATAGCATAACGGAATCGGTAATAACGTCTGCCTTCATCATGGTTATAAATTGGAAATGGTGCACCATAGTGTTCTGATAAATCAGTACGCTTATGGCGTGCAGCAACAATCTTCTTGGAAGATTTGTGTTTGGTAGTCATGGTGTTTTGAGGAGCAAAAAGGTTTCTGTAACTTTGTTAAAAATGGTGTTTTGAGAATATCAGATTTTTGTCTGACATAGATGAATAGAAAAGTAAGTAACAGAAATCTGAACCTCTTGAATTATTTATAGGGATCATAGGACGAAATAGTGTGTCTTTTTATGCAAAAAAGCATAAAATCAGACCTTTTGGAGTTGAAGAAACTCAATTTTTCGAGTTTGAATAGCTATGTCTGCAGGAGGAAGAAGAAACTGGTCTGATGGTGCTGAAAACACCCGTGTCGCGATCGAGAATCCTGATTCTCGGTCGCAACACGCTTATTTCCTCTTGGAAATCAGGCATCGAAACCCATATATTCCGACTCTCGGCCGAGAACATAAATTCTCGGTAAGATCAGAAAATCTCTTACCTTCTTGGACAATTTTGAAAGTGTGAATTCTCAACTGAGATTCCTGGAATCTCGACCGAGAATTGCTGAATTTCTTCTAATTCGAACTATTTACCTAAAATCTGATTAAAACATGACTTAAATATATTTTTATGCATCTAAAACTTGATATAAACTCATCTAATAACTAAAAAACATAAAAATGTGTAAAAATAAAACAAAATAAAAGCTAAACTAAGAATTCAAACAAAAACAAAATAAAAGAAGTATATAAAAATTAACGAATTAATCTTCATGAAATTTTGTTATGAACACAATTTCCTTAATTGGAGCATTTTCATAATAAATTTTGCATCTATTACCGTTAACCTTAAAGCGAACTCCGTTAGGTCCTTCAAGTTCTAAAGATCCATAGTCAAATGTTTTAACGACTAAAAATGGTCCTGTCCATCTAGACTTAAGTTTACCTGGAAATAATCGGAGTCTTGAATTAAATAACTTCACCATATCTCCAACGCTAAAGCTTTTGACTTTAATTTTGGCATCGTGCCATTTTTTCACTTTCTCTTTATATATTTTTGCATTTTCGTAAGATAAATGACGTAATTCATCCAACTCATTCAAGTCGAATAATCGTTTCTTACCTGCTTGTTGTAAATCATAGTTTAGTGCTTTAATAGCCCAATAAGCTTTATGCTCTAATTTTACTGGCAAATGACATGCTTTCCCATACACTAATCGGTATGGTGTCATTCCTATTGGTGTTTTAAATGCAATACGGTATGCCCATAACGCATTGAAGTTTACAAGACCAGTCTCTTCTTGAAGACGAAACTGTTTTCTCTAGAATCCACTTGAGTTCCCTATTTGATATCTTCGCTTGACCATTTGATTGAGGATAGTATGGCGTTGATACGTGGTGGTGTACTCCATATTTTCTCATAAGCGATTCAAAACTTCGGTTTATGAAATGGGTACCTCCATCACTTATCATAACTCTTGGGTCTCCAAATCTACAAAATATATTATCAAGAAATTCAAAGACAACCTTAGAATCATTCAAGGACCCATGAAATCGATCCCCCACACGTCGAAGACTTCAACTTCTAACATGCTTGTGAGAGGCATCTCATCTTTCCTTCCTAAATTCTCGGTTCTTTGACATTTGTCACAACGAATAATAAATGAGCGAACGTCCTTAAACAATGTAGGCCAAAAGAATCCACATTCTAATATCCTAGCTACTGTTTTACTAACGTCGTTATGCCCTCCGTAAGAGCTTAAATGGCATTCTGACATTATAGACCCGTATTCATTTTCGCTAACGCACCTCCTAATCATACCATCACCATAAGTTTTGAACAAGAAAGGATCTTTCCAAAAATACTGTTTAATATCGTAAAAGAATTTTTTCTTTTAATGGAAACCTAACCCTTCTGGAACAATGTTAGCTGCGAGATAATTTGCTATATCTGCATACCATGGTGACATGACACTTTTTATCTGATAGAGATATTCATCAGGGAAATCATCTCGTATACCGATAGTTTCACCTGTGGGACTGTTTTCATCTTCAAGTCTAGATAGATGATCGGTGACAAGGTTTTCTACTCCCTTTTTATCTTTAATTTCTATATCAAATTCTTGTAATAACAAAACCCATCTAATCAGACGCGGTTTTGCATCTTTCTTACCAAATAGATACCTTAAAGCTGCGTGATCGGTATATATAATAACTTTAGATCCTAGCAGGTACGACCTAAACTTATCACATGCAAAAACTACCGCTAGCATTTCTTTTTCGGTTGTGGTGTAATTTAATTGAGCACCGAACAATGTGTGACTGGCATAATAAATAACATGAAGCTTCTTGTCCTTCCTTTGACCTAAAACACATCCTACGGCTAAGTCACTTGCATCACATATGATTTCAAAAGGTAAATCTCAATCGGGTTTAGCAATTATGGGTGCAGTAACTAAAGCTGCTTTCAATGTTTCAAAAGCTTTAACACAATCTTCATTAAAATCAAAGGTTGAATCTTTCATAAGCAAATTAGTAAGTGGCTTGGAAATTACAAAAAAGTTTTTTATAAATCGTCTGTAAAAACCTGCATGTCCTAAAAATGATCTTACTCCCTTAATAGTAGTTGGAGGGGGTAATTTTTCTATCACTGAAGTTTTTGCTATATCCACTTCTAATCCTTTTTCAGATATTTTATGACCTAAAACAATTCCTACGTCAACCATGAAATGACATTTTTCCCAGTTTAAAACTAAATTTGTCTCTTCACATCTAGACAAAACTTTATCTAAATTTCCTAAACATGCATCGAAAGAATCTCCATAAACTGAAAAATTATCCATAAAAACTTCCATGATATCTTCAATGAAATCGTTAAAAATTGCAGTCATAAAATGTTGAAATGTTCCTGGTGTATTACATAGACCAAAGGGCATTCTCCTATATGCAAAGGTTCCATAAGGACATGTGAAGGTTGTTTTATCTTGGCCATCCGGGTAAATATAAATTTGAAAGAATCCGGAATAACCATCTAGAAAACAATAAAAAGCATGACCAGCTATCCTTTCGATCATTTGATCGATGAAAGGTAGAGGAAAATGATCTTTCCTAGTTGCTTTGTTTAGGTTCCTATAATCTATACAAACCCTCCAACCGGTGGTGGTTCGCGTAGGGATTAATTCACCTTCATCATTCCTTACAACAGTTATGCCTCCCTTTTTAGGTACACAATGGATTGGACTAACCCATTCACTATCCGAGATAGGATAAATGATTCCATCGTCTAAAAGTTTAGTAATCTCATTTTTTACTACTTCTTTCATGTTCGGATTTAAGCGTCTTTGCCTATCCGCTTTAGGTGGCTTATCTTCTTCTAAGTGAATTCTGTGCATTACAATACTAGTCTGAAATTTGCCATCCCATACTTCCTATCCTATTTCTAACAACTTCTTTCAATTTTCTTCTTGAACTTTAGTTAACTTGTTAGAGATAATTATAGGTAGAGAATCGCATTCGCCTAAGAAAGCGTACCTCAAATGGTTTGGTAACTCTTTAAGTTCTAATTTAGGGGGTATTACAATTGAAGGCGGAACTGGTCCATCTTCTCAAATCAAAGGCTCTGGGTCCTTATCTTATAATTCTTCTCCCATTATAGGTTCTATTATTTCTTCTTTTTTAATAATGTCATTGACACATTCTTCAACTAAAAGTTTCATACAAGCGAATTCCTCCATAGGATATTTCATTGCTTTGTTCATATTAAACTCGATCTTATCTTCTCCTATCCTTAAAACTACTTTCCCTTCCGACACATCGACTAATGCACGTCCCGTGTTCATAAACGGTCTACCAAAAATTAGCGGACAATTAACGTCATATGCAAAGTCTAATATAATGAAATCGGTAGGAAAAATAAATTTGTCAACTTTAACTAAAACGTCCTCAATTATACCATATGGTCTCTTAGTGGTTTGATCCGCTAATTGCAAAACCATATTGGTACGTTTGATATCTTCTTCTAAACCTAACTTATTAAAAATAGACAACGGCATTAAGTTTATACTTGCTCCTAAATCACAAAGACAACTTGGAAATTCAATATCTCCCAACTTACACGGAATGGTAAAACATCCGGGATCTTTGAGTTTAGTAGGCAAATTTCTTGACACTATTGAACTACAGTCCTCAGTTAGCGAAATGGATGAAATTCCTTCCCAACTAATTTTCTTTGAAATTAAATCTTTTAAGAACTTACCATAGTTAGGAATCTGAGTAATTGCATCCATAAACGTCAAATTAATGTGCAAATTTTTAAGTTTATCCAAAAATGTTAAAAGTTGTTTGTCATAGTCCTTATTTCGGACTTTGTGTGGAAAAGGTGGTTTGGATACAAATGTTTTTGTACTTGAGTCAATTGGTGAACTTTTTGTGTTTAATGTATCTTCTTTGGATTTTGGTAAATCAGTTCCTGGTAAAGTTGAATCTCCGGGCATTTCCGGACCTAAGTAATTTTTCCCTAAACGAAGAGTGATAGCCTTTACATGCTCTTTCGAATTTTCTTCCGTATGGCTGGGAAGACTTCCCTCTTTTCGGGATGGAATTGATTTAGCAATTTGGCCAATTTGAACCTCCAAATTATGGATGCTAGATGAGTGGTTTTTAATAAGCTGATGGAATTTATTCTCGGTCCGTTTAAAACCATCGTCGTGATTACTTATTTTTCCACCGATAGCATCTATAAATTTGTCGATTTTAGAAGATAAAGTGCTAATCGTATCTTTTGATTGATTTTGATAATTGTTGGTACGATTTTGATTAGCATTTGCATTATTATTATTATCTTTCCAGTTAAAGTTAGGATGAGGTCCAGGATTATAGGTATTAGAATAAGGATTATTAGTTTGGCTTTGCCCTTGGACAAAATTTACCTGTTCAATCTCGTTCATAGCTTCATAATCCACATCCGTTTGGATTGGATTACCATTAGCATCGCACGGTGCCATAAACCTATCAATTTTGTGCGATAAGGCGGAAAATTGGGCTTGTAACATTTCAACTGGATCAAGATTCACTATACCTTTAACTGATGATGTGGTTGAGGATGATGGTTTCGCCACTGGTATATGTCCACATTCTGCGGGCCACATACTGTTGTTGATTGCCATTTCCTCCAAAAGTTCTCTTGCTTGGGCGGATGTCTTCTTGATAAATAACCCTCCCAACATAGCATCTAATGAACCTCTAGTTGTAGGATTTAATCTATTATAAAATGTTTGCATTAAAAGTGCATCGGGCAATTGGTGGTGTGGGCATAAACGTTGAAGTTGTTTAAAACGTTCCCAAGCCTCATAAAGAGTTTCGTTATCATTTTGAAAAAAAGATGTTAACTCCTTTATGACTCTTGCGGTTTTTGCTAAAGGAAAATATTTTGATAAAAACGCTTGGGCAAGTTGGTCCCAAGTTTCAAATGTTGCGCCTGGCCTAGAAGTTAACCATTCTTTGGCTCTATCCTTCAAAGTGAAAGGAAAGAGGCGAAGTTTGATTGCTTCGGCAGTCACATCAGGTATTTTAAAAGTGTCGCAAATTTCTAAGAAATTTGTCAAGTGGGTGTTAGGATTTTCGTTAGGCAACCCATAAAATGTTACATTATTTTGCAATATATTAAGCAATGCTGGCTTAATTTCAAATTGGTTTGCATTTATTTGGGGTCTAACTATGCTATGTGTTACACCGGCCACTCCTGGCCTAGCGTAATCCATAAGTGTTGCCATATTATATGGATGTGGTTCTGAATTTTGTTTATTTTTATTTTTCTTGTCTTTCTTTTTCTTTTTAATCGTTTTTTCAATTTCTGGGTCTAGCGGTTTTGGTGGAATGCCTGAACTTCGAGAACTGCGCATGAACTTGAAATCTTACATGAACCGAAACTACCTTCAAAACAGAATTTGAAAAATAAATATGTTAGTAAATTAAAATTAATAAATTACAAAAGTTAAAATAAGTATGTATAAACCTAGATTCGAAATAAAACACGAAAAATCTAAATTTTTGTTAAAAATTTTGGCGTTCCCCGGCAACGGCGCCAAAAACTTGTTGAGCGATTTCCGCAAGTGCACGGTTTCGCTTGTAGTAATAAAAAGATATCGATCCCACAGGGAACGTTTTTCAACAAAAACTTATTTATGTGTAGATTAAATACGACTTAAGGTTTATATAAATAGATAATCGTTATTTGAAATTGGTTTTAAGATTGATTGAATAAGAATTAGGATAGAATATGTAGAATGTTAGAAACCAATTCTGTTTTGAATATGAATTACAAAATAGAAACGTTTAGTGTTTAAAATAAGAGAATAATTGTGTTCGTTTGCATTAAGCAAAGAAAACAACTTTAAACTTTGTATAAATTATAAAAATGTAATAACGTAAACTCCTTCAATTAAAGGGCTTTGGACCGCAGACAATCTTCCTACGGTCGGGATAGATTGCTACCTTAATCAAATTAACACTTATTTGCATAAGAATTAATCTGCCTAAGTGTTCAACAAAGTTTCCTTGTAAAGATATTGAATTTAACTACGTTTTAATGAAAACACCAGAACTCACTTCGGATCAATTACAGAAGTGCTACATAAAAATTTATTGAATTGCATGAACTTTATTAGATGAAGTATGAATTTGATACAAGTTTACAGAGAATAAAAAGCATGGAAGCATTCAAACGACATGAGAGTTCCGGGTCGTCAATCCTTTCCTCAAACCTCGTTAGAGTTTGTCAGGCTCGTGGGTCGAATCCGCTACTTAATCTTCTCACTGAATCTTCGGAATAGAGACGGGTACTTCTACTACCAGAATGTAAACTAATATAAACTGATATTAATCTAAATCTAAATGCTATTGTGTTTGTAATTATTTGATAAACAATGTGTGTACATCATATTGTTTTTTACAAAATCGAACTTCTAAATCTGAATCGTTTGACTCAGAATTTCTGCCTTAATTCTGTACTAAATCTTAACTCTAAAAAATCATATATCAACTCTGAAACCAACTCTTTATTTATAGACGTTGAAGAGTCGTGTTTAAGGAATGTGTCTGCTGCGAAGAGACGTTCTTATCCAATCGAACGGACGTGCTTATTTGAAAACGAACAAGTGTATGTTGTGCTGCCTGAATTTCTGAACTTACCGAGAATGTAAATTCTCGGCCGAGAATGGAGAAACAGTTTTTCAGCCTTCGAACGAAAGGGAGGGATGCCTGGGCGACGTGTGTCGCGACCGAGAATGGAGGATTCTCGGTCATGACACGGGATGTTTTTCTCCGTCTCTGACTTCGTTCCTCGTCTTCGTTTAAGTGCGTTTGATTTTCGTCGTCTTTGACTCCTTTTATAAGGTTTTTCCTTCGTTTTTGACCTCTTTTCATTCCTATTTGGATTTTACCAAATATTTAAGTACCTTGTATAAAAGAAACATATTCGGACGTAAAAGTACGCTAAATAGATATAAACAGCACAAATTCGTAGTAAAACTGATGTAAATATTAATGACATTTTACGTATATTTTGGGCTTAACATCTACCTTTAAAGAGCTCAGTAGAGTCTGAAAAGCTCGGAAGGAATTCTGGGGACTAAACGTAGGTGGAGAGGCCGAACCAGGATATGTCCACTGAGTAATATCTTTCTAACTCTTATCTCCTTAACATATTGCTTGCTATAATACTGCCTAGTTAAAACGCTAAAAAGAACATAAGCTAAGTTGAGTGAACTGAGAAGCTGAGTTCAGGAATAGACTCAAGTGCTATCTCCTGACTCAAGGACAGATTCAGACTCAGTCACCTGTTGACTAAGCTTGTATCTAAAACTTACTCAGTATCGCCATGCTAAAAGACTTTGAGAAAGTCTAAGTTCGAAATTAACAGTCAGCCTAATGTGAAACCCTTGGAACTAATATTGTCACGTTACATGGGACCAACAAGTGGTATCAGAGCTTAACAGCTCACTGAACAAGATATACCTATCTTGAGCTGATCCCCAAAATGGCTAAGAACAGCACTCGTTTCCTCCCAGGAAATCAGACAACTCAGATGCTTCCTGAGGGACTTTCCATTACTAGGCCTCCTCTGTTCTTCGGGTCTAACTATACCTTTTGGAAGAACAGAATGAAAAACTTTATTCAGGCAACAAACATGAGTGCATGGCTTTCTATAGTCCAAGGCCCATTTGTTCCTGTTGAAACTGTTGACGAACAAACATCTGTCAAAGATGAGGCTAAATGGTCAGAGGATGACCTCAAGAAACTACAAAATCATGCCGCTGCTATAAACATGCTTCACTGTGCGTTAGATGCTGCAGAGTACAATAAAATCTCAGGTTGCGAGTCAGCACATGAGATTTGGAAGAAGCTGGAGGTCACCTATGAAGGAACCAGTAAGGTCAAGGAATCCAAGGTGAACCAACACATGAGGCTGTACGAGCTGTTCGAGATGAATGATGGTGAAGGAATTTCTGACATGAACTCAAGGTTCACCAACATTATCAACAAACTCAAGAGGCTCGGCAAGAACTTCACTGAGGAAGATCAAGTGAAGAAAATACTGAGGAGTCTTCCCCAAAGCTGGCAAGCAAAAAAGGCAGCCGTTGAGGAAGCCCAAGACCTGACCACCTACAAATATGATGAGCTCATCGGATCTCTGCTGACCCACGAGATCTCAATGAAGAACTTTGAGGTGAAAGAGAAAGCTGAGGACAAGAAGCAAAAGTCTCTTGTCATGAAAGCTGACTCCACTGATGGTGACTCATCTGATGATGAAGAAATGGCCATGTTCACAAGAAAGATGAAGAAGCTGTTTTGCAAGAATGACAAATACAAAGCTGAGTCAAGCGACAGCAAATACAAGAAGGAAAGCTCAAAGCCTATCACATGCTTTGAATGTCATCAAACTAGCTATATCAAGTCAACTGTCCTACCCTGAGGAAGGAAAAGAAGAGCAGTAGAAACGCAATGGTGGCTACCTGGAGCGATATCGATGAATCATCCTTATCAGGAGCTGAAGCCACTAAGTCAGCAAACATCTGCTTCATGACGGATAAGTCTGCTGACCCCTGTCTTTCTGAGCAAGCTGACTCCTTATGTGCATCTGACAATGAGGAACAACTAACTGAGGTAACAACTCTACCTTTGCTCAGGAATGATATGATTAACGCCCTGAGTGATCTCTACACACTTGTCAAAAAGTGTAACAAGAAAGTACGAGCACTCAGCAGGCGATGTGATGAGATTGAGGAGGTAAAACTCAGTGACCTTCGTCATCTTCTCCAGGACAATACTAGGCAAGATGAAAATCTGAAAATCTTGCATAGGTATGTCACTGAGGTCCAATCAGATTCTAAGAAACTGAGGAAGGACATCACATCTATTCAGAACCAGCTAAAGGTTCCGAATAAGAAAAGTTTCCATCAGAACGCTGAGTACTCAGGTACTAGTCAGCGGAAATAGACTCCCCAGCGAAATGTCCAATGTGACTTTTATAGGAAGAAAGGCCACACTACTAAGGTGTGTTGGCATGCTCAGCACAATGGTGCTGACTCGCCAATAAGGCGTCCCCAAAGGAAGGTCCATTGTGACTTCTGTGGGAAGACTGGCCACACCACCAATGTGTGCTGTCACAAGATTAAATATGATGTATCACCTGTTGTGCCTAACAAACGAGGACCCAAAAAGACTTGGGTACCTAAAGATAACTAGTTATATTGCAGGTCGGCCTGAGGTGTGCTGAGAAGTCAAAGTTGTGGTACATTGACAGCGCATGCTCGAGGCATATGACGGGTAATGAAACTCAGTTAATCACACTTGAGCTTAAACGAGGAGGAAGCGTAAGTTTTGGAGACAACAAAAAGGGTAAGATAGTAGGTTCAGGAACCATTGGTGGTAATCCTACTATTGAGTCAATCTCCCTAGAGAGGACTTGAATACAACCTACTGAGCGTAGCTCAGCTGTGTGACAGCGGTAGGAAGGTTGTATTCGATGCCACTGGATGTAAAATACTCGAGGGTAAAACAAATGAATTAATTTTAACTGCCCCTCGTGTTGACAATGTTTTATGCTGAATCTGGAAAAGAAATTTAAAAAAAATATATGCTTAGTCTCAAAGGAAGAAAATTCCTGGCTATGGCACAGGAGACTTGGTCATGTAAGCATGGACCTCCTGGCCAAATTAGCAAGAAAGCAATTAGTTGAAGGATTGCCCGAACTCAAGTTCGAAAAGAATCGATTATGCAATGCTTGTCAGCAAGGAAAACAAACTAAAAAATCTTTTCAAAGTAAAAATATTGTCTCAACCAAGCGTCCACTAGAGTTACTACACTTGGATCTCTTCGGACCAGTCCAGCCACTGAGCTTGGGTGGTAGGAGATTTTCCTTGGTCATTGTAGATGACTTTTCAAGGTACACTTGGATCATCTTGCTGAGTAGTAAGGATGAAACTTTTGAGATGTTTTCAACATTAGTTAGAAAACTTGAAAATGATAAAGACCTAAAATTAGCTCAGATCCGAAATGATAATGGTGGAGAATTCAAAAACCAACAGTTTGTTGAGTTCTGTGAAGCCAGCGACATTGACCATAATTTTTCTGCTCCTAGAACTCCTCAACAGAATGGGGTAGTTGAGAGGAAGAACAGAACCTTGGTTGAAATAGCCAGGACAATGCTGAGTGAGAATAGGCTTCCAAAGTACTTCTAGGGAGAAACTATTAACACAACGTGCTACATACTCAATAGGGCTCTAGTTAGACCCATATTGAAGAAAACCCCCAATGAACTTTGGAAAGGACGAAAACCCAACGTTGGATACTTTCGTTCCTTCGGTTGTAAATGTTTTATTCTAAATACAAAAGACAACCTTGCTAAGTTTGATTCAAAAGCTGATGAAGCTATCTTTTTAGGCTACTCAACAAACAGCAAAGCATATAGAGTTTTCAATAAACAAACTCATGTCTTAGAAGAGTCAGTACATATTGTGTTCGATGAAACTAACCCTGTAGGGAAGGTCAATCAACCTACTGAGGAAGATCCGTACTCAGCACCTGCTGACCAAAGTGCAGCCGCTGAGTTGCCACTTCAAGGGCTAACCAAAGGTAAAAACGAAACTGAAATTGTTTTCACTGACCAATCTGTACCTACAGAGATTGTTGAAACACAACCAGCTCAAGACATTACACTACCGAAAGAAATCAGAATCCCAAGAGGACACTCTAAAAGCGCCATTCTCGATGCTACTGAGAATACCCTGATGACAAGAAATCAACTCTGGAGATACCTCAGCAATGTAGCATTCGTCTCAGTTCTGGAACCAAAGAACTTTTCAGAAGCTGAGAACGATGAGTTCTGGATGGGTGCAATGTAAGAAGAGCTTGATCAGTTCAAAAGGAATGAAGTATGGGACTTAGTGCCAAATCCAAGAAGCCAGAAGACCATAGTAACAAGATGGGTCTTCCGCAACAAGCTAGATGAACAAGGGAATGTGGTCAGAAACAAAGCAAGACTTGTAGCCCAGGGCTACAGTCAGTAGGAAGGTATTGACTACGGTGAGACCTTCGCCCCAGTGGCAAGGCTTGAAGCAATTAGAATATTATGTGCATATGCCAGTTTTATGAATTTTAAATTGTTTCAAATGGATGTCAAAAGTGCATTTCTTAATGGAGTTATAAATGAGGAAGTCTATGTTAATCAGCCTCCAGGGTTTGAGGATCCTAAGTTCCCAAACCATGTTTATAAACTCAAAAAGGCTCTGTACGGTCTCAAGCAAGCACCACATGAGAGGCTGACCAGTTTCCTACTGACTAGAAATTATGTCAGAGGTAAAGCTGATACAACCTTATTCATTAAGAGAAAGGGTAAAGATACCCTGCTTGCTCAAATATATGTTGATGACATCATTTTTGGTGCTACTAATGAGTCTATGTGCAAAGAATTTAGTAAGCAGATGTAGACTGAGTTTGAAATGTCAATGATGGGAGAACTCAACTTCTTCCTTGGACTTCAAATCAAACAAGGCAAGAATGGAATCTTCATCAGTCAAACTAAGTATGCTAAGGAGATATTGAAGAAATATGAACTTGAAAACTGTAAGCCAATATCTACCCCAATGGGCACTGACACTGTCCTCTGTGATGATGAAACTGGTAAGTCAGTAGACAACAAATTATATCGAGGTATGATTGGCTCTCTACTTTACTTAACAGCTAGTAGACCGGACATTCAGTTCTCAATATGTTATTGCGCTAGATATCAATCTAACCCTAAGGAATCTCATTACATAGCTATAAAAAGAATCCTTAGATATTTGCAAGGCTCAGTGAATGCAGGTCTATGGTATCCTAATACTCATGATTTTACACTTCTCGGATACACCGACGCTGACTATGGACGAGACAAGCTTGAGCGGAAAAGCACTTCAGGAGGATGTCATTTCCTTGGAAGCTGTCTTGTGTCTTGGTTCAGTAAGAAGCAGTCGTCAGTAGCCTTGTCAACCACTGAAGCTGAGTATATTACTACTGGAAGCTGTGTTGCCCAAGTCCTTTGGATCAAACAGCAGCTAGAGGATTATGGCGTTCAAACTAAAATGATTGAAGTCAAATGTGACAACAAAAGCGCCATTGATCTATCAAAGAACCCAATCCAGCACAGTAGGATGAAGCCTGTCAGCATCAGACATCACTTCATCAGAGACCATGTACTCAAAGGTGAGATAAAGTTGACCTACGTCCCAACGGATGAGCAGCTTGCTGATATCTTCACAAAGCCACTGGCTCGTGAGCAGTTTTGCATACTAAGAGAAGCTATCGGTATGTCTAATCCTCTTCAATAAATTCCAAGTATTATTCATGCTGAGTGATTTGTTTTTACATACTGAGTTGCTCTGCATGCTGAGTGCTTTTACCATGCAAATTTATAAATCTGACCTATATGCTCAGCACTTGAACTGCTGAGTACCTACGTTGATGAGTAAAGCAACATGCACAATTAGGGTTTGCACACGTATTTAAGTAGCCTCTAGGATGACGTAAGCGTCATCATTAGTAAAACCATGCGTCGTTTCTTGCAATTAATGTTAGTAATAACTGACTAGCGATGGTTCGAATTCCCACCGTTTCCTTGACCTATCAAACCAACACTTACCGGCTATAAATAGTGAAAGATTTCTCACTATTTACTTTCTACACTTGATTTTTGCACTCAAACTCTTTCTCTCTCGAATCCCAAATCCCTCTGCATTTCTTAAGAAACCTTCAAGAACACCATGTCTGATTCCCATAACCTCTCCGATGACCAATACGAGGACAACCGTTCAGATATCAATCCTGCCTCTCCACTTGAGCAGGAGTACGATGAAACCTTAGAAGAAGGAACTCAACATGGTCATGGTCAGCATGACCAACCCACGGATGAAGTCAGCATCCTTGGTGTCGACCCAAACACTGAACACTCATCTCCTTCAAAGAAGAAGAAGAAGAACAAGGACAAAAAGCCCAAGGAAAGAACTTTCCTGTCTGCATTTACAGACGTTCAGGACCTTGACATCATCCCCTCACGAAACCCCACTGTGAATGGATTTCTCAGAATGGATGGAGAAAGCTCTTCTCCCTTAACGGCCTGACTTACCCAAGGCTTCTAACTGAGTTCTACTCTAACTTGCTGGTTGCAAAAGACGATGTTGATTACATGGTAACATACGTAAATGACAAACAAATCATCATCAACCCCTCATACCTGGCCATACTTTTAGACTTGAAAGAGGAAGGAGCTGAGTTAAGGAAACCAATGACTATAAACGAGTCAAGTACGTTGCCGAGTTCTGTAAACCAGAAGGGCATGTAGGTGAAGTTTTATGCACCTCACTTGGTCAGCAGCAAAGACAAGCTCACTAGATTCTGACTAACTACCTCTTCCCCAAGGTCAATTCCACATCCTTCGCATCCAACTTCAAGTAGTGCTTCATCTGGCACATGCTGAATTACAAGCCCCTGAATATGCCAGTCTTTTTGATCGGGGCAATTCAACGAAGCACTGGAGCTCTTCGGATGGGCCCACTTATCACCGAGATCCTTAAGGATCATAAGATCAGCTTCAAGGGTGAAGAAAGTGTAGTGGGGACGGAAATCACTGTTGAGATCCTTGCTGGACTAGCACACAACTTTCCTTTCAAATCCAAATCAAAGAAACGAAAGGAAGCAGCGATTGAAGAGAAGAACTGCCTGAGCTGCCCAGTAAAGGGAAAAAGAGAAAAGCAGACTCATCAATTGACCCAAAAGTTAAACCGGCAGTTCAAACTGCCAAGAGAATTAAAGTGGTGTTGACCAAACCTTCTCCAGCTGAGTCAGCTAAGAAGAAAGCTGAACCTGCTAAGGGTTTCCAAAAACGACCCACCGATGTCCAAGAGATTGAGGAGGAACAAGAGGAAACTGAGCAACCCATAAAGAGGAAGAAGGTTTCTGGAGTTACACTTTGAACGCAACTCCTCTGGACTTTGCTGTTCCAAAGGACTCCTTCCTGCGAGCTCAAGAAATTGATGGAATTGAAACAACTCCTAGTAGTCAACAGGATAAGTTTGTCTCTGTTGAGAAAACAAAAGAAAATGCACCCAGCAACTCAGCTACTGAAGTGCAGGCTACTGAGCCAGGAATTGAGTCTCCCGTTAACGACACAGCTATTGAAGAACCTGCTGAGGACGTCCATCTAGATGTGTCTCCTAAGTCAACAAACACCATCACTGCTGACCAACCTTCTTCTCCAAAACTATCAAAGGAGGGCAGTGAAAAATGGTTCAAGAAGAAGTCACGCAAACCGCTCGTGTTTGACGTATTGGATGATTCTCCACTACGTGACCCTATTGTTGACCTGACTGCGTTGGAATTCAACTTCTTCTCCAAACCAGTTGCACAAACTCCACCAGTCCAGGAAAAGCAACTCTGTTTCTCGTAGTTAGGAACATGCCAAAGCTGATGCCTCCAAGGGTCAGATCTCTGCCGACACCACTGCTCTAGCCCCAACTGAGCAAGTGTTCAAAGAACCTGTTGTTCAGTTGAATGAACAAGCATCTGACAAATCTCCTGTTCAGGACAATCTTGAGCTGACTCCTCCACAAGTCAACACTCAGCTCCAAACTGACACTGCGCAGGGAGATACTATTGCTACACAAACTACTCCTACTCAAACTGTGCAGCTAGTAAACAAGTCAGCTCCCTCTTCTATTGCACAAACACAAATTAATCAATAGGGCACCTCCACTCCTGGTCAGCAACCAAATATCCAAACACATGCTGCTAACCAGAGTTCAGTTCTTGAGAATCCATCAGCTGACCCCTTGAGCTTCCTTACTACTTCCCATTATGGGAAAAGAATCCTGCAAGCTGCTCAAGAACTGATTGAGGACATTCAACGCACTCATGCCTCTGATGCTGAGTGTCACTCTGCTGAGCCTAATCCACTGAGTACCATAATGCAACTTCTGACCGAACTCAAAGGTCTTAAGGAGCTTCTATGTGTACTAACCGATATGGTCGCTCAGCAGCCAAAGCAGGAGTTTGCTACAAAGATTCCTAACTTTCATTTGCACATGGTGCAACACATGGATACTATTGAAGGAAAGTTAAACGCCTTATCTGCCTCCAACTCAACAGTAGCCTAAACTGCCCAGGTCACTCAGCTCTTCATCCAACTAAATTCTGAGCTGACTGCTACCAAAGACTTGGTTTCCTCTTCCTCACAATACACAATAGAGCAAATAGCTGAAGCTATTCGCATGCTTAGCTTAACTTGAGAAGAGATGCAAACCGACCAAGCGAAGTTAACTGAAATCTTCCAACTCGCCAAGTCTACTTATCAGCATGTCAAACATCAATCCACTCAGCGCCACCACTATGATGCTGCACTGCTCAGGATGTACCATCAATCCTACGCCAAAATGACGGACTCCATTACCTGGATGGGCAAGTCACTTGAGTTTATACTCAGTGTCATAAGCGTTCATATGGACATTCCGGCGTCCAACATGGCTGGGGGTATCCAAGTTTTTGAAAGGCTTAAGCACAGTACGAGTCAACTCCAATAGTATTCAACATTGCTAACTCGTGCTGTTGATCAAAGGAAATTTTATGTTGCTGTCCCTCAGTCCAGTGATGTTGGCAAAACGGGGGAGAAAGACAAACAACCGGCAAAAGGAACTCAAAAGAAGAAACAACATCCCGGTTCAACTTCAACTTCTGATGTCCCTCCCAGTACACAAACTCAGCACCAAAATACAACAAAGCCTAGTCAGCAAACAAAGCCCAAATCGAACCAAGTTCAAGTCAACATTAGAAAATAAATCTTTTAACTTATGTAAATCTTGATGTTTGCTGCTATGAGTTTTTGTTGTTGCTAAGTTTACATATTAATCGTATCTTCCTTCAAACAACTGTGTTATCTGTTTATCGCTTTATGCTTATCTTCTGTGTTGATCTAATGCATGACCTCTCTCATATGTCTCCTCACTTAAAACTCATTGAACAATGTAATCTGAAACTTGTGAACATAAAAATCAAACAAGTACTAGGCCACTGAGTAAAACTACTCATCCCCAACTAATTTACTCAGTTTACTTCCACTCTGATAATTGAACATAATCTTCTGCTTAACTAAGTATCGAAACTGAGTAAAGTTAAAATGTTCCAAGTGCTGACCTTACTTTAAAAACTGACCTTAGACTTACTTGATTAAACCTTAAAATGTTTAAAGTAAAACTAAATTAGTGGCTCAACCCTTACGGGGGAGAATCTTAAGAAATTAAGAAAAGGTCAACTATCATGGGGGAGCTCAACACTGAGTTCCTTATTGAATATTTTTGCCAACATCAAAATGGGGGAGTTTGTTGAAACACCTTTCCACATGATTTTGATTTGACAAAATTATTTAACAAGAATTAAATCTCCATGATAAAAATATTCTAACACATTAAATTTAAATGCTTTGATTTATTTATACTAATGTGTTTGTTCAATGTTGAGATATTTAATTTATAAGACATTAAGTTGTAAGGCCCAAAGGCCCACAAGAGAAAGTCAAGCCCAAGTCAACGAATGAAAGCCACACGGCCCAAGCAGATCAAAACGCAGCTCAAGCTGAATGAAACACAGGCCCAACAAGAAGAAGGATCGAGAAGCCTTCGTCTAAAAGCTTCAAGACGAAGCCGCTGAGTGGTGCGAAAAAGAAGCCAAGTCAACAGCTGACCTGAATAAACTTGAAGACAAAGTATTTCTACTTTGGGAAAAGTTCAGAAGACACAGGAAGCTGTCTGGAAGACTTTGCCATAAATGTGGAAACATTCTGTCCAGTCTGACGAAAAGCCGCTGGGCACTGCCGAAGACAGGAGATACAAGAATTTGATTGGCCAAGGACGCTGAGCACGTACTGAGTGAAAGCGACAGGAATCCGTTTGTCTCCAACGGTTATTTCGAAATTCGAAATTACCGGTGCATCAAGTGTCACTATAAATAGGCCACTCTAACGCTTCATTCGATGCAGATCTTCAATCAAGTCGAAACGCTGACTAAATTAATACTCGAAGTTCTGTGAGAAAAGCAAAGCAAATCTTACACCAATTCCAATCTTGTGTAAAAGTCTAGAGTGATCTTATTCATCTAAAGTGTCTTAACAATTGTTGTTTAGGACAAACAAACACTTATCATTTCTAGAAGTATAGAAAGGAGAAGCTGAGTACTCGGTCATAGTACTCAACGGTAGAAAGAGGAGTGAGTAGAGGAATAGAGGAAGGTACTCTTGTATACTCAGCTTTCTATTGTAAAAGGTTTGTGATCAAGTTTTAATGTGATTATAACTCTAATTAATTATCCCTAACAATAATTAAATTACTAATTTGATTAGTAATATTATCTAAATATAATTAGTTATTATTTAGATAATAATAAGTGTTTATTTAACTATCTAATTAGTAATCCTATTCCAAATAAGATTCTAATTAATTAATTAACTAATACAACTAGGGTTAGGGTTTTGAGAAGTCTATAAATAGACTCCCTAACTACAAATTTCGGCCAACACTGATACAAGGGGGCAAGAGGAACCGTTCCAAAACCGTATCGGCTAATTAAAATCTTTCTTACTCTCTCTTTGATCTCGTATCGATTCTGTTAGAGGCAGTCATTGCGATTGCTATTTATTAAGGTTGATTACTAATCGTCTTCCTTTTCTGTGTTGTTTCTTTTGTTGTTCGTGATACACGGATTAAGAGTTGTGGGCACTTCGTTTGCAACTGTAGATAGTTCTTCAGAAAAGGTATTTCATTCTATCCCTCTTTATATGAAATAACAATTAACCTTGGAAAATGGAAATAGATAAAATAGATAAAATTTTATTATTCCGTTGCGCCTAGGCTTGTCTATTTCCCTTCATAATAACCTTCTCTTAATGCTCTTTTAATGAAGAGTAATCCTTCTTTAATGCAATCTAACTCTCTCTTCTAACCTCCAACCTTTGGCAGGTTTTGAGATATCTTTAATGCTAGTTTAATGCTAGTGAGTTACGCCGTACAGTCATTCGTTTCTTCTAAAGGCGGATCGCCATATGGGGCGGATCCCTTCCTTCTCTTTCCGGGCGGATCTTTGTAAGGACCCGCGGAACGACACCGTATTTCCAACTATGAGCTGTGTGGCGGATCATGAGAAGGAATACTCAAGACGACACCGTATTTCTATCTATACGCCATATACATCTTGGAGGCGGGTCTTTTTTTCCCCTTAAGCCCTCTTTGCTAGGGAATATCTCTAGTTTAGTCCTTCATGTTTCACAGCGGATGTTATCAACGTTGTTCTCATTTTTGCCTTTGAACGGCTTGGCCTCTTGCAGTTTTGGGATACTGGTTTTGCTACGATCGTGGGCGTCTCCCCCACTCTTGCCATAGGCTCCACCTTCTTGGCCATTCTTGCCCTTGTCATGGCCGAATCTTTGCCTCCCCGACTTGTCGAACTCCACTAACGAATCGGCTACGGCAATCACGGCAGAAAGTTCCTTCACATTTCTACATTGAACTTCTAGCCTAGCCCATGGCTACAATCCTTCTAAGAAGAGATAGAAGGCCTCCTGTTGTGGATAACTCGGTAGTTCTAGGAGAATCTCGGAAAACTCCTTGATGTACTCCCGTAAACCACCTTGTTGCTTCAAGTGTCGCAACTTGGCCCTCTTCTCGAGCTCTCCCGCCTCCGGATAGAATTGGGCTTTAAGCTCTCGTTTAAAATCGTCCCAAGTAGCGATTGAACACGTACGCCGTCGCATCTTTTGCTCTTTCAATCGCCACCAAACCATGGCCGTATCTTGCAAGTAGAGTGGCACGACGTCGATCATCTTGGCATCGCTCGCAATGCCAAGTGCCCTGAAATACTTCTCCAAACTCCAAAGAAAGTTATCGATCTCCTTGGAATTCCTCAAACCACCATACGCCTTTGGTTTCGGTACTTCTAGTCGCTGCGGACTAAACGCACCTGAAGTTGACGCTTCGCCATATGCAATGGCCCTCTTGCACAAGGCTAATTCCTCCTTTGTCGTGACTAACTCGGCAAGAGCTCGCTCTAGTTATTGCCTAAGAGAAGCAATTTGAGCTTCCAAGGCCTTGTGTCACGGACACAACCTCTTGACTATCTGTCGACCGTGCGACACTAGTAATTTCACCCCCGATTACTAGTTTAGGCTTAACCTCGATTGCTAGCTCGAATGCTAGGCAATGTTATGCAGCGGAAAACAAGGATCTTGCATAAATGCTAAGTGAGGAAAACACTCTTTATTTGAAAAGAATGCTTTACAAAGGTTAATTTACAAAGACACTCACACTTGCTCACTTTTTTTGTGAATTCTTGTGAAGTCTTTTGAATTGATTTACAAATGAGGCCTTACTCCTATTTATAGCCTCCCTAAGAACATTCTAGAAACATTTACACTTAAAAATCCTAGAATATTCTAGATAAACAACAAATAAGAAACAATTAGAAAGGTTGGGACATTTCTAAGATGTCCCTAGAAGTTTCCCGGACCATTCCCACACATTCCGACTTATTCCCGTACCTTCCAAACTATTCCGACACGTTCCGGCACATTTCAGCACGCTCCAGACAAATCTGGCACGTTCTGGCACACTCCGGGCCCATCTGGAATTTTCTGGACCCGTAGCTCAGCATCCTGAGGTTCACTGGGGGAAGTCTCTTGCAGCTCCTGGCCGTCTCTCGCAACTCTTGGCAGTCCCTGGGCCTGCTGCCTGCTTGCCCCGCTCGAACAGAGGTTCGACGTGCCTGTTGGCACGCACACGACTTTTCCATCATGGCAAATTCTGCCATCTTTAGTATTTGTCCCGCACTCCCCGAAGCACATAGCTCCATAATATTCCCAAGGTGCCATATATAAAATATGGAAGCAATTGGAACCTTCTAGACACACCTTTGGAAAACTTGTGGTGTGTGGAGCATGGAAATGTCCACGGATAGTATGACTCAAGTTGGTATAAGACACACTATAGGAGGGACCTCCTCTTGGCCAAATTGGCCCCCGGCAGGCACGGGCCCGCTGCCCGACTGCACATATGATTGGCCCGATGTCTTCGGTGTCCACCGGCATGACCCACAACATCCCGATGAACAGAAAAATGACCGTTTTGCCCCTAGACTGCTTCTCTTAGCCCTTTGGTCATTTGGCTCGGGCCTTCCTTCGGATGAGTTTAGGCGGGCCGTGACACTTGTCCCTTTCCTCACAATCAGTGGTGACCCTGTTCAATGTGGCTTGCACCTCCTGCTGGAACTTGTCCCCTTCGAGCACTTCCAAGCGTTGGTCTATTGCCTCGAACTTCTCTCGGTCCTCGACTATCGTAAACTCCACTTTTGCCAACCTACCGTTGATGTCTACAAGGACATCTCGTGACCTTGATCTTCCCCTCTAGTTCTTACTTTGCTCCTCCTGGACGCTAGCCACTTCCACCTCACTTCTCTTCGGCATTGTGCAATTCGTCAGCAAATCAGAATTCCGTAGGTAATTCTATCACAAACCAATGGCTTGCAAAGCTGGCTCTGATACCACTTGTCACGGGCCAAGGTGTTGCCGTTAGAGGGCAAGGCGGAACAACAACCAACCAAGCATTCACCCAAGGGAGCGGTGAAAAAGGAGAAGTTCGAGGCCAAAAGGATGACCAAGGACGCAACCAACAAGGTGTTGCCGTCAGAGGGCAAGGCGGAGCACCAACCTACCAGCTAAGACTTCACCGAGGGAGCGGTGGAGCGGAAGAAATCCAAGGCCAAACGGGTGGCCAAGGATGCAAGCAACAAGGGTGAGCAAGGTGCCATCACCCAATCGAAGATTCCTACGGCAGCGAGCACCAATGGGAGAAAGGTGCGGGGTCAGAGAGCCGACGGGAGAAGATCGGCCAAGCGAGGGAAGGCTTGCCAATCAAGGCATGTGGAAGGACAGTTGCCTATGGGAGACAAGCATGACCAGAAGACAAGGAGGCAGCGGTCGAAGAAGATTGAGGCTACGGAGGGCCAAATCTCCGAAATTGTAGGCCAAGGGGTTGGCCAATGTAGGGACGAGTCGTTGAAGGAATGACATGTTGCGACCGAGCAAAAACCAACAAAGGAAGCTGCTCATACCGAAGGGGCAGCGACAAAACCGAAGGACCAAGCTAGGTGGAGACGTCTGAGCAAGGCCCCAAAAAGACATGGTGGGCATGGAGGCGTGACACATCCAAGGAAGTCAATGAGGATGTTGCCTAATGGAGTGGGGGAGGATGTCACGGCCCACCTAAAGTCATCCGAAGGAAGGCCCGAACCAAATGTCCAAAGGGCTAAGAGAAGTGGTCCAGGGGCAAAACAGTCATATTACTGTTCATTGGGACGATGCGGGACATGTCTGTGGACATCGGGCCAATCATATGTGCAATTGTGAACAAGGCAGCCGGGCAGCGGGCCCGTGCCTTCCAAGGGCCAATTTGTCCAAGAGAAGATCCCCCCTATAGTGTGCCTTATACCAACTTGGGTCACACTATCGGTGGACATTGCCAAGCTCCACACACCACAAGTTTTCCAAAGGTGTGTCTAGAGGGTTCCAAATGCTTCCAAATTTTGTATGTGGTTCCTTGGGATCTTTATGGAATTATATGCTCAGGGAAGTGCGAGAAAAATATTAAGTATGGCAAAAATTGCCATGGAAGAAAGTTACGGGTTCGTGCTGGAGCTGTCGGGCTCGTGTGCGTGCCAACAGACACACCAAACCTCTGTTCGTGCGGGGCAAGTAGGCAGCAGGCCCAGGGACTGCTAGGAGCTGCGAGCGACGGCCAGGAGCTGCGAGAAACTTCCCTGAGAGAACCTCAGGTTGCTGAGCTATGGGCCCAGAAAATTCCAAACGGGCCCGGAGCGTGCCAGAACGGGCTAGAATCGTCCGGAACGTGCCAGATTTGTACAGGGCATGCCGAAATATACCGTAACGTGTCAGAATAGCTCAGAAGGTACGGGAATAAGCCGGAATGTGCGGGAATGGTCCGGGAAACTTCTAGGGACATCTTAGAAATGTGTCAACCTTTCTAATTCTTTCTTATTTATCATTTATCTAGAATATTCTAGGATTTTTAAGTGTAAATGTTTCTAGAATGTTCTTAAGGAGGCTATAAATAGGAGTGAGGCCTCATTTGTAAATCAATTCCACAAAATTCCACCAAATTATGAACCAAAAGCTTAGCAAGCGTGAGTGACTTTGTGAGTGTCTTTGTAAGCTATCCTTTGTAAAGAATTATTTTCTTAATAAAGAGTATTTTCCTCACTTAGCTTTGTGCAAGATCCTATCTTTCCACTGCAATACTTTGCCTAGCATTCGAGCTAAGCAAACGAGGTTAAGGCTGAACTAGTAATCGGGGGTGAAATTACTAGTGCCGCATGGTCAACAGATAGTCAAGAGGCTGTGTCCGTGACAAGTGATCGTAGGATCCATCCATAGTCTGCATGGTTAAGAGTTCCTCCAATCCATTATAGACAAGGAAAAAGATGGAGCTTAGGCCCCATCTTTTCTCCTGTTCTTTTTAATTAAGGATATGCAAAACGATATCGTTTTACATACCCAAATTATAAAAATGGGAAATGACATATTAGAAACCTAATCTGTCCACTGAACTTTTAAATAAGTTTCACTAAGTTTCTTTCAATCAAGCCAAGAGACAGTATATACATTAGGTATAGAATCTGACAATGAAAGGAGCTCTTACTACTTAAGAATGAGCTGTGAGACTTATGCTTGTTCACGCATCCGCAATCGGGGGCAAGGAGTAGTTTAAATAGAACTTGCAAATACCAAGGACAAAGAGAAAGAGGGGCAAGACGCCAGGGAGGAGCTACCGCCAAAGACAAGAGAAACACCGACACCGATACCTACACTAGACATGTAGATTCCCTGATTTCTTTGACCTTTGATTTGTAAATTTACGTTTTATTTTTTTCTTTTTAAATTCTACCCATATTTCTAAGGGAAAAGTACTAAAATAAACCTTATGGTTACACCTGTTTTCGATCGGCATCCTTGTGGTTAAAAAATTTACGAAATTGTACATTGAGGTTCATTCTGTTAGCAAACACATGCCAAATTGACTAACAGTGTTAAAAGTCAAAGGGAAAAGAGTTAATTTTGTCCTTATATTTATTTATTTTATAAATTAACTCCCCTTATTATATAATTATCACAAACAAACACCAAAATAAAAAATAAAAATCAAATACACAATCTTCTCTATCTCTCTTTAATTTCTTATTTTTCTTCTTTTTTCTCTCTCTTCTATCTCTTCTCTTTGTTAATTTCTCTCTAAAATCAATTGAATTTCCATCTCTTTCTAAATCTAGTCTTTAATTAGCTTACTACTACAAATATATGACCAAATTAACCCAATTTTTGAGAAGCTAGAACATCAAATGTGGCAAGTCGTGTATATTTATTTATAAATTCAAATGAATCCATTAAAATCAAACTTCTTTCTCTCTTCCCACTCTCTCTTTGCAACTTGGAGACAGAGACACGAGGAGAGAATGAGAATGAGGATGAAAACAATTGCAACTTGGAGACAGAGACACAAGGAGAGAATAAGAGTTGGGGAACTGATGAAGAGATGAAAATAAAGAGGAAGATGAATGTTAAGGTAGTGGCAAGGAACACAAAGAAGAAGATGGGCAGATGGATTAGTTATACGGGACCAAGTGGAAATTGTGCTGCTGAATTGAAAGAAGAAGTTAGAAAATCTCAGCCAGAAGATACAAATACAGGCAGAATTGAAAGTGAAGAGGAGGGAGTTTTGGACGATTATTTGGAGTTTTTCGTTGGAGATGATGATATCTATGTTAGTCTTAAAGAGTATCATGTAGGGGGAAATTGAAAAGACAAAGGAGAGATGACCAAGTTATATGCTCTTCAAATCTTTCTTTTGTTTGGTCACTTCAATGAGTTTCGTTTGGTTTTTACTCTTCAATCTGATGATTTAGTTTGGTCACCTCAATTTTATTTCTTCTTTTCTTATGTTTAGTAGATATTTGGGGTTTTTGGAGTATCGAACAGATTAAAATTTGCAGTTTGTGTGTTTGAAGATTTGTCTGCGATAGAGATGCATTAGATTTAGAAAGAGATGGAAAATTCAATTGATTTTAGAGAGAGAAATTAACAAAGAGGAGAAAGAGAAGAGAGAGAAAGAAGAAGAGAGAGATGGAGAAGATGGTGTATTTGATTTTTATTTTTTATTTTGGGGCTTGTTTGTGATAATTAGATAATAAGGGGGGTTAATTTATAAAATAAATAAATATAAGGATAAAATTAACTCTTTTCCCTTTGACTTTTAACACTGTTAGTCAATTTGACATATGTTTGCTAACAGAATGAACCTCAAGGCACCATTTCGTAAATTTTTAAACCACAATGGTGCCGATCGAAAACATGTGTAACCACAAGTTTTTTTTTTTTTTACTTTTTCCTATTTCTAATTTAGGTTTTTTTAGTTAACCCCTCAATTAGTTATTAGATATTAGTTAAATAACTAATTACTTTATTTGTTGTTTAATTAGATTGATTTTATTTCATTAGGTAGATTGGCTTAGTTAAATTTAGATTTTTCTTTTTTAATTCTACTTCTACAGATTTGGCTTGATATTATTTAATTATTAAATTAATTATATCAGCTTATTTTTCGAATTAGATAGATTAAATTAATTAATTTAGTTGGATTAATTAATATTGTGATAAATATATTATTGAGTTGATTTATTTTAATTAAATAGTGAATTTAATTGATGATAATTGAATGGATTATCCTAACAAATAATTCGAATACAAATACGAGTTTAAGGCTTACCTCTTGTAGTGCAGAAACCGTTGGGAAGATAAAAAGCAGAAGAATCGGATCAACCATGATCTCGTATCACTAGTCATCTAATCACGAGATGAAAGCGGAGAATCCAAGAACTAAAACAGATGCCTGACACATGGAGATGGAGGCATAGAGAGTGAGGAAGCTCAAAACTGAATCTTAATTCTTATGTTTCATTATGGTTAGATGACTATCTATTTATGGCCTACAGTTAGGTTATAAAACTCTAACCCTAATCCTCCACCTTTTAGATGGGTGTGAGCATAGACTTTTCTGACCCAAGTGATGAAATTAAGTTGCCTTTGCTCAGCATGTTGCAGGTGGACCCTGCGTCGTGTTGTACGGGATCACGGACCGAAACCCGAGTCTCTTTTATGAATTTTAGATGTTTTTAGAGCATGGCGGATCAGCCACAGATGAGTCTACATGCCACGTTAATTAATGAAAAAGTTCCCTAAGCAGGTCATTGACGTGCCTCACGGCATCGTCTCCGCGAGGCTGACTAAGGGATAAGTGTACCCGGTCGTTATCAAGTAATAATCTGGACAAGTCCAGGTATCGAATCCATAAGATTTATTCCTGCAAGTACCGAACGACTCAGTCTCAGGTGTTATCTAGGCTTTGGGGGGTTTGAGTTTGGTTTGATTAAATTAAACTACTCTAGTTAAGTTACTTCTACTCCTATCTAAATTATTCTACTCCTAGGTGATCTTTTACCAATATAATTACCCAAAGGGACATGAGGTGATGCGATAATAATGAAAATAGATTGTTTAGACAGCGGATTTAAAACATAATCTAAGTCACTTGTGTTCGAGGCGATTAACCCTACTTATCCTTCTGAGGTACCTAGTTCGTGATTCCCTTGTAAGGCTGAAGCTAGCTCTAAGGCTTAGTAATTTGGGCTTAATCGTCTATTGGGTCGTCAATCCTATAGGCACTGACTAGGTCAGATTCAGCTCGCAATATGTGCCAACTTAATATTTGGATTATCGAATGAGTTAAACCAATCAGACAAAGCGTAAGACAAAAATTTAAGCAATAAAATAATTGAACAAAACAAAACTATAATATATATATTAAAGATGAAGAGTATTGTCACAGAGATACAATGAGCCTAGGATTCATAACATGGATCAGAGGCTAGACAGAATATAAAAAGAGAAGAAAAATCCCTTTCAGGGAACCTGTCAACCAATGCAGGCGTCTTCCTAGGACTTAAGGATGGAACTTGAGCAATCCTCGATGAACGGAGCTTCGGAGGTGTCTTCAATGGAGGTTGAAGGAGATGGAGGAGGTGGAGAGGATTTCTCAAGGTGGAAGCTAGGGTTTTTACAAAGATAAAAGATGTCTAAAATACATAATGAAAGTCCTATTTATAGTCGCGGTTCGGGCCCTCGTTCTGACCTAATTCGTTTCCTTTTGCAGGTGGGAAGAAGTGGGGTCAATCGTGGCATCGTGGGGTTGGGAATCAGTTTTGACTGATTCCCGTAGGTCAGCTCGTCGTGCTGGCCTCTAGCTCGCCCGAGCTGGCCTCTAAGGGCTAGCTCGCCCGAGCAGGCCTCCAGGGGCCTGCTCGCCGGGCTGGCAGTGCCAGCTCGCCGATCTGGCCCAAAAAGGCAAGTTTCGAGGAGCGGGAGAGCCCAGAACGCCTTGTGCGACTACCGGATGTCCCGAAACGCAATTTTCGCCCGAACTCGTTCATGTTTTAACCTGCACACGCACGTAAACTCCAAATAACATTAGTTCCAAGGTTAAATTGACCCTCCAATTGCTTGTTTTGAGTAAATACTCCGTTTGGTGTGACTTTTGGCGGACCAATTAGCCATAAAAGATAATTGAAACTTAACGTACATGCTAATTTGACCATATTTGCCTAAAATAATCTGAAAACGAGCCTAAACAACGAAAAGTAAATAGAACATATACAATTTCTAACTAACTCACACAAAAGCATATAAATGCGCGAGAATTGCTCGCTTATTCGCAAAACTACGCTAAAAACCGTCCTAAAACCGTACCCAAAGATAGGGGTTTGACCCCTATCAGTCATGCACAGATGAGTCTACCATTTAAATGTTTAACATGTAATATTCAGTTAATCATGGGAGAAAGGGTAGTTTAGGAATAAAATTAACCCACTAGAATAAGTATATCTAGATCACGGGATCGAATATCATGCTGAATTGCTAGAATTATAGGATCTATTTTGAGTCCTATTTTATCGAGTCTGGTGTCGTAGTGTAAATCCGAAGACGGGTCCCAATGTCCCGCAGCTAAGGTTTATTTATTTTGCAGCTAAGGTTTATTTATTTTGCAGGTTTAATAGATTTATTTTATGGACTAGAACGTTTGTATAAGATTTTTTATGTGCAAATTGAAATGTAATTTATAATTTTGTATTTATTTATCGCTTTCCGCAATTTGTGATAACAAATAAAAATGGAGAACGAACTAGAATATAGTTAGTTTTTAACAAGAAAAATCAATTGTACAAGTTTATTAATCAAACCCTTACCATGTGATAATTCACGAACCCATCTCTGAAGAGATGGCATTATGTGACCGCGCGTGTCATCTGTTTATTTTCTCGGACTTAAATCCCGAGTGGCGACTCTGATTAATTATGTTAGCCTAGAAACATGGAAAAAAGGGCTAATTAAAAAGTGGCACAACCCACAACTATGCTGTTGGAGCAATGCATCATGGACCCGGAGTTAGTCCTTTCATTTGCTCACCTCGATTATGTGCCTGTTGGGAGGCACCTCGGGAGCACTAATGTGATTGCACTATACGGGAAGGTCCTGGCGAAGGACGAACCCATACCGGTTGTGTTATCTCAGGAGACTTACTCATCGAAGTTCCCGGTATGTTTAGCTACTCTTCACGTATGATATCACCCAATTGAATTTACGTCGGAGCTCCACCTGTGTGGGGGCACCGTTGGGTACGACTGGGGGACTGATAGGGGTCAAAAACCTCTATCTTTAGGTACGGTTTTAGGATGGTTTTAGTTTACTTTTTCACCAATAAGCGAGCAATTCTCGCATTTATATGCATGTGTGTGTATTAGTTAGATTTTGTATATGTTTTATTTACTTTTGTGGCTTAAGTTCGTTTTTTTATTGTTTTTGGGCAAATATTGCCAAACTAGCATGTATGTTAACTTTCAATTACCTATTATGGCTAAATGATCCACCAAAAATCGCACATAACAGAGTGTTTACTCAAAACAAACGATTGGTGGGTCAATTTAGCCTCGAAACTAATGTCGTTTGGAGTTTACATGCGTGTGCAGGTCAAAACAGGAACAAGTTCGAGCCAAAATCGCGTCTCGGGGACACCCGGCAGTCACGCGGGATATTTGGGCATCACCGCTCGTTGAAACTGCCCTTTTTAGGCCAACTCGACGAGCTGGCTCACCCAGCTCGGCGAGCTGGCCTGCGGGAATCAGTCTTTTGACTGATTCCTGGCCCCACGATGCCATGAACTGTCCCCACTCTTCCACCTGCAATAGGAAACGAATTCGGTCAAATTTGGGACTCAAACCGTAACTATAAATAGTACTTTCATTATGTAAATTCGATATCTTTTAATTGTGTAAAAACCCTAGCTTCCCCCCTTGAAGAACCCTCTCCACCTCCTCCATCTCCTTCAGCCTCCATTGAAGAACGTTCGAAGCTCCGCTCACCGAGGATTATTCAAGGTTCCACCTTAAGTCCTAGGAAGACACCTGCAGTGGTAGACAGGTTCCCTAAAAAGGATTTTCTTACTCTTTTCATAACTTGTTTATCTCTTGATCCAGTCTATAAATCCTAGGCTCATTGTATCTCTGTGACAATATTCTTCATTTTTAATGATAATATAGTTTTTGTTTTTTTCAATTGATTTATCTATTTAATCTTTGTCTTACGCTTTGTTTGATTGGTTTAACTCATTGGTAAATCCAAATATTAAGTTGGCACAAATTGCGAGCTGAATCTGGCCTAGTCAGAGCCTATAATATTGACGACCTTATAGATGATTAAGCCCAAATTGCTGAGCCTTAGAGCTAGTTTCGGCCTTACAAAGGAATCACGAACTAGGAACCACAGAAGGATAAGTAGGGTTAATCGCCTCGAACACAATTGACTTAGATTAGGTTTTTAATTTGTTGTCTAAACATTCTATATTCATCATTATCGTACCATTCCATACTCCTTCGGGTAATTACATTATTGAAAGATCACTTAGGAGTAGAGTACTTAATGAGGAGTAGCTTAATTTAACCAAACTCAATCTCAACCCCCCCCCCCCCCCCCCCAAGCTTAGATAACACTAGAAACTGAGTAGCTCGATACTTGCAGGAATAAATCATGTGGATTCGATACCTGGACTTGTCCAAACTTTATTACTTAATAACGACGGGGTACACTTATCCCTTAGTGAGTCTATCGGACCAACATCCGTTAGGCGCATCAAGTTTTTGGCGCCGTTGCCGATGATTTATTTTCTCTGCAATATCGAACCAAAGGTCGAATTTGTTAGTTTAGGAATTCGTTTTGTTAATATCTTTTGTTTTATACCCTTTTATACTTGTTTATATATAATTCTTTTATACAATTGTAAAAGTTGTCATATTGTGAATTCTGTACCTTTTAAATTAAGAGAATTTTATTCTTTTCAGCACTATCATGGATAACAGAATTCCAGAACCATCCATGGCTGACCTAAATAAAAAGATGGATTTCTTTGTGGCTTCCCTTAGCCGTAACAACCCAACAAGGATACCATTTTATACACGATGTGGCCAGAATCACCGCGGTGAGGTATACCATGTCAACCAATATATGCCTAGAGGTGAGAATGTAAGTTATTTGGGTAATCACCAAAGGTATAATTCTGAACCCACAACTTACAACTATTACGATTGGGAAAACACACAGTATCCGTCAGGACCATACATGACACTCACAGATAATCTCCCTTACTTGCAGTCTAACTCTGACTTTCATGATTAGGCAAACAGGGCATTTTGAGGAAATAATGGTTCTCTTAGAGGACGTATCTACCCGACTTGCATCAAACGAGGCGGTCTGCAAGGCCCCGAGCGAACAAATCGTCACAATTAGACGGGAACAAAGGGAGTACCAGGAGGCGATCACCTCACAAGAGGAAACAGTTCAAGCCATCGCCTTGAGAAGTGGTAAGGAAGTGGACACACCCGTGCCACCCTAGTCACAAGCACAACCGTCACCTCAGGTAAGTAAGGAGCCAGAAGTGGTAAGCAACCCCGGTCCTGTGTTTGAAAACTCAGCTCCTGAAGTAGCTGTAGAAAAATTGGTTAGACCTTATGTTCCAAATATGCCTTTCCCACAGAAACAGAAAAAGGCTAACCTAGATAAGAAATTTGCTAGATTTCTAGAAATCCTCAGTAGGCTAGAAATTAACATTCCGTTAATGGAAGCATTAGAGGAAATGCTGAATTATGCAAAATTTCTTAAAGACGTGTTGTCTAAGAAAAAGAAATTTGGGGAGAACGAAATAGTGGCCTTGACAGAGCAATGCTCGACCATAATCACTCACAAGTTACCCCCCAAACTAAAAGATCAGGGAAGCTTTACCATCCTTTGTAGGATAGGCAACATGCACATAGATAGGGCATTATGCGATTTAGGAGCAAGTATTAATTTAATGCCTTAATCTATTTTCAGGAAATTGGGAATTGGAGAGCCTAAACCAACAAACATGACATTGTAGTTGGCAGATAGGTCGATTGCTCAACCTAGAGGTATAGTCGAGGATGTGTTGGTTGTTGAAACACCTTTCCACATGATTTTGATTTGACAAAATTATTCCCATGATTAAAACAATTAAATTTAAGTGCTTTGATTTAATTGTACTAATGAGTTTGTTCAATGTTGAGTAAGTTAACTAACGAGAACAGGAACTGAAAGTCTATAAAAGAAAGACAGAACAAAATCAGCATAAGCAAGTCACACAGCAGAAGCTGAGTGGAATGCAACTCAGCCTTGCGAAAGAAATGTCTTCTTCAGAAAAGCTTGTAGGCGAAGCCGGTGAGTCAAGCTGAGTAATGATCAATTCAGCATCAATAATTCGTCAACTTGGAAGACAAGGTCTGGCAAATTTCTGAAACAAATCAGAAGCCTCGAAAATCCATCTTAATGACCTTTTCGAGATGCATGGACCATCTTACTTTTGGCTAGAAGACAAACCTGGCACAAGAAGATGAATCTGGCAAACCTGGCATCTGGTAAAAACAGAAGACAGGATTGGCCTGCAGCTCTGGAAGCTGACCACGTGATGACGAAGAAGACCGTTCTTTCCACAACGGCTATGTCGGAATTCAAATCATTGAAGCCACAAGATTGCTATAAATAGGGCAAATCATCACTTGGATCATATACACATACAACACAATATACAGACAGAAAAAGCAAATCTTCATTGAGTCAAAATCCAAAATAGAAGTTGTCTGAAAATAAAAAGCAAGCTCTTACACCAAACTCTAATCATTGTGTAAAAGTCTAGATTGATTATGTCATCTAAAGTGTTCTTTGTTGTATTAAGAACAATTTCTTATCATTTGTAAAAGGTTAGAAGAGTGAAGCTGAGTACTCGGTTATAGTACTCAGTGGTAGAGAGAAGCTGAGTACTCGGTTATAGTATTCAGTGGTAGATAGGATTGAGTAGACGAATAGAGGACGGTACTCTTGCATACTCAGTTGCTATTGTAAACGGTTTGTGCTCTACCTTTAAAGAGCTCAGTAGAGGATTGAAAAAGCTCGGAAGGATTCCGGGGACTGGACGTAGGCAGAGAGGCCGAACCAGGATAAGTCTCCTGAGTAAACTCTAACCCTTTCTCTTGATATATGTATGTATGTGTTGCTTGCTTAAAATTACTCAGTAAATAATCTGTACAAGCTGAAGCTGAGTAATCTGAGTACTGAGTTGGAAACTAACTTAAGTGTTACTTCCCAACTCACAACTGAAACAACCCTAGTCAGCATCTGATTACTGCTGTCTCATACCATACTTAGCCTTGCTGACTTAAACTAAGTTAAAATTAATCAAACATTCAATTAAGTCAGTATTATTAAACGAAAAAGTTATATTAGTTCCTAACCCCCCCCCTTGGAACTAATCCTATCAAGTTACACGGGACCAATAAGTGGTATCAGAGCCTAATAGCTCACTAATCAAGATAAAACTATCTTGAGCTGATCCCTGTAATGGCTGAGAACAGCACTCGTTTCCTCCTAGGAAATCAAACAACTCAGATACTCCCTTAGGGATTATCTATTAGTCAGCCTCCTCTGTTCTTTGGATCTAATTATACATTTTGGAAGAACATGATGAAAAACTTCATTCAGGCAACAAATATGAGTGCATGGCTAGCTATAGTCCAAGGCCTTTTTGTTCCATATGAAATCATTGACGGTGTAAAAACTGTCAAAAGCAAGGCTAAGTGGTCAGAAGATGACCTGAAGAAACTACAAAATAATGCTCCGACTATCAATATGCTTCACTGTGCGTTAGATGCTGCAGAATACAATAAGATTTCAGGTTGCGAGTCAGCACAAGAAATCTGGAAGAAGCTGGAGGTTACCTATGAAGGAACCAGTAAGGTCAAGGAGTCTAATGTGAATCAACATATGCGGCTGTACGAGCTGTTTGAGATGAATGATAATGAGGACATCTTTGAGATGAATGCAAGATTCACCAACATTATCAATGAGCTTAAGAGACTCGGCAAGAACTTTACTGAAGAAGAGCATGTGAAGAAGATTCTAAGAAGTCTCCCCTAGACCTGGCAAGCAAAGAAGACAGCTGTTGAAGAAGCTCAAGACCTGACCACGTACAAGTATGATGAGCTCATCGGATCTCTGCTGACCCATGAGATCTCCATGAAGAATTTTGAGGCCAAAGAAAAAATTGAGGATAAGAAGCAAAAATCTCTTGTCATGAAAGCTGACTCAACCGAAGCTGACTCATCAGATGATGAGGAGATGGCCATGTTTACCAGGAAGATGAAGAAGTTGTTTAGGAAAAATGACAAATACAGCAAAAGGCCATTCAAAAGAAGTGATAAATACAAAGATGAGTCTAGCGACAACAGACACAAGAAGGACAACTCAAAGCCCGTTACTTGCTTTGAATGCCATCAAGCTAGGCACATCAAATCAAGCTATCCTACACTGAAGAAAGACAAGAAGGGAAGTAGAAAGGCAATGGTGGCCACATGGAGTGATAGTGATGAGTCAACCTCGTCAGAAGCTGATGCTACCGAGTTAGCTAACATCTGTTTCATGGCTGACGAATCTGCTTACCACTGTCTCTCTGAGCAAGCTGACCTCTCTGATGGATCTGACCATGAGGAACACTCAACCGAGGTAACATCTCTACCTTTGCTCAGAAATGAAATGATTAATGCCCTAAGTGATCTCTATACACTGATCAAAAAGTGTAACAAGAAAATACGAGCACTCAGCAGGCGGTGTGATGAGATTAAATAGGTCAAACTTAGTGACCTCCGACATCTTCTCCAGGACAATACCAGGCAAGATGAAAACTTGAAAATCATGCATGGGTTTGTCTCTGAAGTCCAATCAGACTCTAAAAAGCTAAGAAAGGACATCACATCCATACAGAACTACCTGAGTTCATCGGCTAAGAAAAGGTTCTATTCAAAGACTGAGTTTCGGGAACTAGTCAGCAAAGACGGTACACTCAGCAGAACAGTCAGTGTGACTATTGTGGAAAGAAAGGACACATTATAAAAGTGTGTTGGTATGCTCAGCACCATCGTGCTGACCAAAAATGGAAATACCCCCAAAGGGTAGTTTATTGTGACTTTTGTGGGAAAGATGGCCACACTATAAATGTATGCCGTCACAAAATAAAATATGATGCATCACCTGTTGACTCTAACAAACGAGGACCCAAAAAGACTTGGGTACCTAAAGATAACTAGTTCAATTGCAGGTGAGCCTGAGGTGTGCTGAGAAGTCAAAGCTATGGTACATTAACAGCGCATGCTTAAGGCATATGACTGGTCATGAAACTCAGTTCATCACACTTGTGCATAAATGAGGAGGAAATGTATGTCTTGGAGACAACAAAAAGGGTAAGATAGTAGGGTCAGGTACTGTTGGTGGTAATCCTACTATTGAGTCAGTCTCCCTAGTTAGGGGTCTCAAATATAACCTATTGAGTGTAGCTCAGCTGTGTGACAGTGGTAGAAAGGTTGTATTTGATGCCACTGAGTGTAACATACTCGAGGGAAAAACAAATGAGTTGATTTTAACTGCCCCTCGTGTTGACAACGTTTTCATGCTAAACCTAGAAAAGAAGTTTTCAAAGAATATATGCTTAGTGTCAAAGGAAGATAATTCCTGGCTATGGCATAGGAGACTTGGTCATGTAAGCATGGACCTCCTAGCCAAATTAGCAAGAAAGCAATTAGTTGAGGGATTGCCCAAACTCAGATTTGAGAAGGATCAATTATGCAATGCTTGTCAGCAAGGTAAACAAACCAAAAAGTCTTTTCAAAGTAAAAATGTAATCTCAACCAAGCATCCATTAGAGTTACTACACTTGGATCTTTTCGGACCAGTCCAGCCGTTGAGCTTGGGTGGTAAGAGATTTTCCTTGGTCATTGTAGATGACTTTTCTCGGTACACTTGGATCATCCTGCTGAGTAGCAAGGATGAAGCTTTTGAGATGTTCGCAACACTGGTAAGAAAACTTGAAAATGATAAAGACCTAAAATTAGCTCACATCCGAAGTGATAATGGCGGAGAATTCAAAAATCAACAGTTTGATGAATTCTGTGAAATCAGCAGCATTGACCATAATTTTTCTGCTCCTAGAACTCCTCAACAAAATGGGGTAGTTGAAAGGAAGAACAGAACCTTAGTTGAGATAGCTAGGACAATGCTGAGTGGGAATAGGCTTCCAAAGTATTTCTGGGGTGAAGCTGTTAACACAGCTTGCTATATAATCAATAGGGCTCTAGTCAGACCTATACTTAAGAAAACCCCTTACGAACTTTGGAAAGGACGAAAGCCCAATATTGGATATTTTCGTGCCTTTGGTTGCAAATGTTTTATCCTAAATACTAAAGACAACCTTGCTAAGTTTGATTCAAAAGCTGATGAAGCTATCTTCTTAGGGTACTCAACAAACAGCAAAGCATATAGGGTGTTTAATAAATGAACTCAGGTCTTAGAAGAGTCTGTACATGTCGAGTTCGATGAAACTAACCCTGCAGGGAAAACAAGTCAGCATACCGAAGATGACCCATGCTCAGCTTCTACTGACCAAAATGGAGCCACTGAGTCACTACCTCAAGGGTTGACCAAAGGTAAAAATGAACCCCAAATTATCTTTGCTGATCAATATAATCTTGCAGAGATTGTTGAAACACCTACTCCTGAAGACACTATATTACCAAAGGAGATCAAGGTTCCAAGAGGACACTCTGAAAGTAGCATTCTTGATGCCGCTGAGAACACCCTGATAACCAGAAATCAACTCAGGAGATATCTCAGCAACGTAGCCTTCGTGTCAGTTCTCGAACCAAGAAACTTTTCAGAAGCTAAAAACGATGAATTCTGGATAAATGCGATGCAAGAGGAGCTCGATCAATTCAAGAGAAATGAAGTATGGGATTTAGTGCCTAAACCAAAGAATCAAAAGACCATAGGAACAAAATGGGTATTCTGTAATAAGCTAGATGAACAAGGAAACGTAGTTAGGAACAAAGCTAGACTTGTAGCTCAAGGTTACAGTCAGCAGGAAGGTATTGACTATGGTGAGACCTTTGCACCCGTAGCTAGATTAGAAGCTATAAGAATATTGTGTGCATATGCTAGCTTTATGAATTTTAAATTGTTCCAAATGGATGTTAAAAGTGCATTTCTTAATGGAGTTATAAATGAAGAGGTTTATGTTTGTCAACCTCCAGGGTTTGAGGATCCAAAATTCCCAAACCATGTTTATAAACTCAAAAAGGCTCTGTACGGCCTGAAGCAAGCTCCACGTGCTTGGTACGAAAGGCGGACCAGCTTTCTGCTGACCAGAAACTATGTCAGAGGAAAAGCTGACACAACCTTATTCATTAAGAAAAGGGGGAAAGACACCCTGTTGGCACAGATATATGTTGACTATATTATTTTTGGTGCTACTAATGAGTCAATGTGCAACGAATTTAGCAAGCAGATGCAAACTGAGTTTGAGATGTCAATGATGGGAACACTCAACTTCTTCATTGGACTTCAAATCAAACAAGGCAAGAATGGCATCTTCATTAGTCAGACAAAGTATGCCAAGGAGATATTGAAGAAATTTGATATGGAAAATTGTAAGTCAATATCTACCCCAATGGGTACTGACACTGTGCTTTGTGCTGATGAAAAAGGTAAGTCAGTAGACAACAAATTTCTACTCTATCTAACGGCAAGTAGGCCAGATATACAGTACTCAGTATGTTACTGCGCAAGATATCAAACTGACCCTAAGGAATCTCATTACATAGCTGTAAAAAGAATCCTTAGATATTTGCAAAGCTCAGTGAATGCAGGTTTATGGTATCCCAACACGAACGATTTCACACTCGTTGGATACAATGACGCTGACTATGGACGAGACAAGCTTGAGTGGAAAAGCACTTCAGGAGGATGTCATTTCCTTGGAAGCTGTCTAGTGTCTTGGTTCAGTAAGAAGCAGTCGTCAGTTGCCCTGTCGATAACTGAAGCTGAGTACATTACTTCTGGAAGCTGTGTTGCACAAGTCCTATGGATCAAGCAACAGCTGGATGATTATGGAGTTCAAACGAAAACAATAGAAGTCAAATGTGACAATAAAAGTGCCATTGACTTGTCAAAGAATCCAATCCAACACAACAGGATGAAGCATGTCAGCATAAGGCATCACTTCATCAGAGATCATGTACTCAAAGGTGAGATCAAGCTGACCTATGTTCCAACAGATGAACAGCTTGCAGATATCTTCACGAAGCCGTTGGCCCGTGAGCAGTTCAGCATACTAAGGGAAGCTATCGGTATGTCTAATCCTCTTCAATAAAATTCTGAGTAAAATGAATGTTGAGTGATTATATCATGCAGAGTGATTATTACATGTTGAGTAACTGTCATATGCTGAGTAGATATGAATGCTATGAAATCACTATTTGCTGAGTTGCCATATATATTGAGTGATTGCTAAATGCTGAGTTACTACACATGGTAAGAACCCCCTCTACGCTAAACTAAGCACTCAGAACACCAAACGTTTAGTATCTTAGATGCTGAGTAGAATACTTGCACGCGTATTTAAGTAGCCACATAGGATGACGTAATCGTAATGATTAGAAAACCATGCGTTGAATGTGTCATTAATGTCAAAATTAAATGCCGTTGATTGATTCAAAAACGAACCGCCATTTTGACCTATCAGATCAACACGCACCGACTATAAATAGTGCATGATTTCCCACTAATCCCTCTTTACGCTTGAAAATTTCGCACTTGATCTCTCTCTCTGAATTCTCAAATCTTCTAAGTTTCTCAAAAATCCTCAAGAACATCATGTTGAACAATTCCCAGAATATCTCCGGTGAGCAATACGATGACGACCGCTCCGACATTAATCCTCCCTCTCCTGCTGAGCAGGAATACCACGAGACTTCCTCAGAGTCTCAAGAACAGATCCATGGTCAGCGTGACCAACCAATGCCCGAGGTCAGCATCCTCAGTGAAAACCCTCGCACTGACCAAACGACTCCTTCGAAGAAGAAGAAGAAAAACAAGCAACTTAGAGAAATGAAGTTCTTTCAGGTCTTCAACAGTATCAAAAACCTAAACGTCTATCATTCTCGATGGTTTTCCAGGAGCTTCATCTAAGAAGAAAAACCCTTATGCGACTGGATTTCTAAGAATGGGTGGACTACCCTCTTCTCTCTCCCAGGAACAACTTACCCACAATTGGTAAAGGAATTCTATGCGAACCTAACAGTCGCTGACGACGACGATGACTATCTGGTCACTAAGGTTAAAAATAAGGAGATCACCATCACCCCCTCTTACCTTGCTATCCTGCTAAAGCTTAAAGCAGAAGGTGCAGAACTGCGATGCATGAATGATTATAAGCGGGTTGTGTACGTTGCCGAGTTATGCAAACCCAAAAACCACAAAGGAGAGATCTCGAGTACCAGCATGGGTCAGCCTAAAAAACAAGCACACTACATCCTGACCACCTACGTCTTTCCCAAGGTCAACTCCTCCTCCTCAGCCTCCAACTTTGAGCAGTGCTTCATCTGGCACATGCTGAACTACAAGCCGCTCAATATGCCCGTCTTTCTCATTGGGGCTTTCCAACGCAGCACCGGGATCCTTCGGATGGGCTCTCTCATCACCAGAATTCTTCAGGATCACCAGGTCAGCTTAAAGGGGGGAAATTGATGTAGAGGGCACTGAGATCACCTCAGAAATTCTGTTCGGCTTAGCTCACAGCCTTCCTATCAAACCTAAGAAAGGTAAGGAAACCATGGTTGAAGAAGCACCTACTGAGGGAGCTATGGTTGAAGAAACACAAGCTGAGTTACCTCAGAAAGGAAAGGGAGTTGTGGTTGAAGCAGCACCTGCTGAGCGAGCCAAAAAGGAAAGAAAGAGGAAAGTTGACCCATCCTCAACACAGCCAAAGACATTAATCGAACTATGAAAAAGATTAGGTTGGCGGCAAGAGAGAATAAAGCTGCTCTTGCTGAGCCAGCTCAAGAGGAACCAGTGTCAGCTGAGAAAAGGAAGACGAGAGCTGTCCCTGAGGAAGAAAGTGAGGAGACTCTTGAGCAACCCCTAAAGAGGAAGAAGACCTCTGGGATGACACCTTTGGAAGCTGACCCCCTTGACTTCGTCATCACCAAGGATTCTCACTTCCTGCGAGCTCAGGAGATCGACTTAGAAAAGACACCTTGTGATCAAGAGGAAGAACAAGGCTGTCCTGAAGAACAGGCTAGAGCTGACAAGATACATTCTGTTGAGCCTAGTAACACAGCTGCTGCTGAGCAAGCTGATAAGCAAGGAGCTGAGTCTCTAGTGAAGGACAAGGTTGTGGAGAACCTTTATGCTGACCTTGGACTCGACTCTTCTTCTGAGTCACCAAAGTCTATTGCTGTTGACCCTTCTCCTCAAACCAAAACTCAAAAGGGCAGTATGGAAAAGCGGTTCAAACGAAAAGCTCAGAAGCCCAACGTCATAGATCTGTTGGATGAATCTCTGCTGAGGGACCCCATCACTGACTTAACTGGGCTCCAATTCTAATTCTTCACCGACATCACTGAACCCACTCCGGATCAAGTGAAGGAAAAGCAAGCCTCTGTTTCTCAAACTGAGGAACAAGCCGACCCAAAAGCTTCTACGGGTCAAACCTCTATCGACACCTCTACTCCACCTTCCACTGAGCAAGTGCTCGAAGTTCCTGCTGCTCAACACAATGAGTTAGCAAAGGAAACTCATCTTGCTAAAGACAGTTCTGAGTTGCCTCAACCTCAAGTTTCAACTCAACTCCAGACTGACCCTGAGCAAGTTAATAACACTGCTGAGCAACCACTTCCATCTTTTACTAAGCAGCTAGTAAGCCAGTCAGCTCCTGCTGCTGGCCTCAATAACCAAAGTGCAGCTGCTGACCATGCTGGCACTTCTACTTCTGGGCAGCACCAAAGTACTCCACCACATGCTGCTAACCAGAACCAGTCTGAAGATGATTCCTACAATTTTCTTAATGCCTCTGAGTCAGGCTGGCGAATCATCAACTCAGCTCATATGCTTCTCCAAGCAATAGATCAGTCTCACACCGATGCTGCTGGGTCCACTCCTGCTGAACCAACTCAAATGTCCTCCGTCACGCAACTCTTGACCGAACTCAAAGGTCTTAAGGAGCTGATGAGTGTTATGACTTCTTTGGTCTCTCAGCAGTCCAAGCAAGAATTCATGGTCAAGATGGACGAACTTCAGCTAATGATGGTCAATCACATGGACTCAATCGAAGGGAAAATCAATGCCCTATCTGCTGTGAAGTCATCATCCACAACTTCTGCTGAAGTCACTCAGCACTTCACTCAGCTGACCACCGAGCTAACCGGAGCTTGTGAACTTATCTCCTCCACTTCTCAATGCTCCATTGAACAAATTGGTGAAGCCATTCGCCTACTCAACCTGAGCAAAGAAGAAATCAACACTCACCAAGTAAAGACCAATGACATTCTGCACTGCACCCGATCAACTCTTGCGCATGTTCTGCACATCAATGCTCAGCATCATTCATACGATTCTTCGTTGCTTCGGATGTACTATCAATCCTATGCACGGATGACGGACTCCATTACTTGGATTGGGAAGTCACTTGAGTTTTTACTCAGTATGCTCAGCGCACTCATTAAAATCCCCTCTTCAAGTATGGCCGATGGCATGCAGGTCTTTAAGGGTCTTAAAGAAAGTACGAGTCAAATGCAACAGTATTCCACCATACTGACTCGTGCTGTTCAACAGGGGAAATTCTATGCTCCTCCCCTTCAGCTTGGTGATGCTGGCAAAACGGGGGAGAAAGATAAGCAGCCAGCTGACGGAACAACGTCAAACTCAGCAGAAGCCTCCTGGCTCAACTTCAGCTATCCCAGGCAACCAAACTCAACAACAAAGAACAGCCAAGCCCAAAGCCAAATCTAACCAAGTTCAAGCCAATATCAAGAAATAGATCTAGAACTAGACTTAGCTTGAAACTTGTATTTTGTATCTGGCATATTTTCTTAGTTAAGCTGAATATCTATATAAGCATCTATTCTACAAACTGTCTTTATATATGCGATGCTTATTTGCTGTTTTTATGTGATGATCTGTCTCATCTAAATTAAAACTTGTGAACATAAAAATTAAACAAGTAAAATATACTCAGTATACCTCAACTCTGATATCTGAACTTAACTAAGTATCAAAACTGAGTAATGACAAAATGTTCCAAGTATTGACATCTTTTGAAGCAGACCTTAGACTCTTTTCAATTAAATCTTAGAAGGTTTAGAACTGAACTAATTCAGCGGATTCAAGCCTTAGTCTCACTCAATTAGATCTTAGAAGGTTTAGAGTTAAACTAAGTCAGAAATCCAACCCTTACGGGGGAGTAATTTCAGAAGAATAGAAAAGGTCAACTATCATAGGGGAGCTCAACACTCAGTTCCTTAATTGAATACTTTTGCCAAAATCAAAATGGGGGAGTTTGTTGAAACACCTTTCCACATGATTTTGATTTGACAAAATTATTCCCATGATTAAAACAATTAAATTTAAGTGCTTTGATTTAATTGTACTAATGAGTTTGTTCAATGTTGAGTAAGTTAACTAACGAGAACAAGAACTGAAAGTCTATAAAAGAAAGACAGAACAAAGTCAGCATAAGCAAGTCGCACAGCAGAAGCTGTGTGGAATGCAACTCAGCCTTGCGAAAGAAATGTCTTCTTCAGAAAAGCTTGTAGGCAAAGCCGCTGAGTCAAATTGAGTAATGATCAAGTCAGCATCAATAATCCGTCAACTTGGAAGACAAGGTCTGGCAAATTTCTGAAACAAATCAGAAGCCTCGAAAATCCATCTTAAGGACCTTTTCGAGATGCATGGACCATCTGAATTTTGGCTAGAAGACAAACCTGGCGCAAGAAGACAAACCTATCGCTAGGAAGACGAATCTGGCAAACCTGGCATCTGGTAAAAACAGAAGACAGGATTGGCCTGCAGCTCTGGAAGCTGACCACGTGATGACGAAGAAGATCGTTCTTCCCACAACGGCTATGTCGGAATTCAAATCATTGAAGCCACAAGATTGCTATAAATAGGGCAAATCATCACTTGGATCATATACACATACAACACAATATACAGACAGAAAAAGCAAATCTTCATTGAGTCAAAATACAAAATAGAAGCTGTCTGAAAAGAAAAAGCAAGCTCTTACACCAAACTCCAATCATTGTGTAAAAGTCTAGATTGATTCTGTCATCTAAAGTGTTCTTTGTTGTATTAAGAACAATTTCTTATCATTTGTAAAAGGTTAGAAGAGTGAAGCTGAGTACTCGGTTATAGTACTCAGTGGTAGAGAGAAGCTGAGTACTCGGTTATAGTATTCAGTGGTAGATAGGATTGAGTAGACGAATAGAGGACGGTACTCTTGCATACTCAGTTGCTATTGTAAACGGTTTATGCTCTACCTTTAAAGAGCTCAGTAGAGGATTGAAAAGGCTCGAAAGGATTCCGGGGACTGGACGTAGGCGGAGAGGCCGAACTAGGATAAGTCTGCTGAGTAAACTCTAACCCTTTCTCTTGATATATGTATGTATGTGTTGCTTGCTTGAAATTACTCAGTAACTAATCTGTACAAGCTGAAGCTGAGTAATCTGAGTGCTGAGTTGGAAACTAACTTAAGTGTTACTTCCCAACTCACAACTGAAACAACCCTAGTCAGCATCTGATTACTGCTGTCTCATACCATACTCAGCCTTGCTGACTTAAACTAAGTTAAAATTAATCAAACATTCAATTAAGTCAGTATTATTAAACGAAAAAGTTATATTAGTTCCTAACCCCCCCTGGAACTAATCCTATCAAGTTACACGGGACCAACATTAGTAAAGGTGGACAAACTGATCTTCCCAGTCAACTTTGTGGTCCTCGACATGGAAGAAGATGACTCCATCCCTATTTTCCTTGGGAGACCATTCCTTGCAACCGGTAGGACACTGATAGACTTAGATGGAGGTAAATTAGTCCTAAGGGTGTAAGATGAAGAGGTAACATTTAATGTTTATGATTCAATGAAATTTCCTCAAGAACGCTCGAAGAGCTGTAATTTTGTAGACATATTAGTGGAAGAGTGTATTGAGGAAGCTAACTGTTGCATGAATGATACCTCTGTAGAATTAGATTCAGGTAGTGAGGAGGATATAGACTTAGATAAACTAATTGAGGATCCTCCACCTAAAATCTATTACTGGGCAAAGGGTAGAAAAGAGGACCTTGATCGCGAGATCAAACCTAAGCCTAAAACCTCGCTAGAGGAACCTCCAAAATTGGAGCTCAAACCCTTGCCCAATAATCTGAAATATGTTTTTCTTCAACCTCCCACATATTTACCCATTATTATTTCCTCTTTGTTGACAGCTGAGCAGGAGGAAAGACTGATAGAGGTGCTGAAGAAACATAAAGGAGCCTTTGGATGGTCAATCCATGACATCAAAGGCATCGACCCCAATATATGCACATATAGGATCTTCCGTGAGGATAAGATCAAGCCATCTGCTCAACCTCAACGCTGACTCAACCCGAACATGAAGGAGGTAGTAAAAGCCGAGGTTATAAAACTCCTCGACTTAGGTATTATCTTTCCAATCTCTGATAGCCAATGGGTAAGTCCGGTGCAATGTGTGCCCAAAAAGGGGGGAACTACGGTAATTGAAAACGAAAAAGGAGAATTAATCCCAACTAGAAAGATTACGGGTTGGTGTGTATGCATAGATTATAGGAAATTGAACGACGCCACTCATAAAGACCACTTCCCTTTGCTGTTTATTCATCAGATGTTGGAACGTTTAGCAGGGCACGAATTTTTCTGCACTCTAGATGGGTTGTCCGGTTATATGCAAATTCCTGTGGACCCTTTGGACCAAGAGAAAACCACATTCACTTATCCCTACGAGACTTTTTCATATAGACGGATGCCCTTCGGACTTTGCAATGCTCCTGCTACGTTCCAACGTTGCATGATGGCTATTTTTTCTGACATGGTCAAAGAGTTCATGGAAATTTCATGGAAGATTTTAATGTTGTAGGACACCTTCGACCAATGTCTTAAAAATTTGGACCGTGTCTTAGAACGTTGTGAAGACACAAATTTGACACTTAATTGGGAAAAGTGTCAGTTGATGGTCCAAATATGTATAGTGTTAGGACACAAGGTGTTCGGAAAAGGGATTGAGGTCGATCCGGCAAAAATTGAGGTGATAGAAAAATTGCCTCCACCCACCAATGTGAGATTGGTTAGGAGCTTTTTAGGACATGCGGGGTTTTATAGACATTTCATAAAAGATTTTTCAAAAATCACCAAACCCACTCACCCAATTATTACTTAAGGATGTTGATTTTAATTTCAATGACGAGTGTATGCATGCTTTTAAATTGTTGAAAACGAAATTGATTGAAGCACCTATCATGGTAAGTCCGGATTGGTCCCTTCCCTTTGAGTTGATGTGTGATGCCAGCGACCTGGCTGTAGGAGCGTGTCTTGGGCAGAGGGTGGATAAACTTTTCCGCCCAATCTTTTATGCTAGCAAAACCTTAAATGAAGCACAACAAAATTATTCAATAACTAAAAAGGAATTGCTAGTTGTAGTTTTCGCCTTTGACAAGTTTAGATCGTATTTAGTGCTATCCAAAGTAATTGTTTTTACTGACCATGCAGCCTTGAGATACTTACTGAGTAAGCAAGATGCAAAACCCAGGCTGATCCGCTGGATTCTGCTACTCCAAGAATTTGACATTGAGATCAAAGACAAAAAGGGAGTGGAGAACATGATAGCAGATCATCTATCCCGGTTAGAGTCAGATCAACAATCTTTGGAACATGAAAAGATCAAGGAGGTATTTCCGGATGAACCGTTATATTCAGTAAAAACTCTCCCCTGGTTTGTAGACATTGCGAACTACAAAGTCGGTTACATTCTTCCTATTAATTTAGATACAATCAAAAGACATAAGTTTATGTTTGAGAGCAAACAATATTTTTGGGAAGAACCGTATTTATTTCGATTCTGCACAGATGGCATGATTAGTAGATGCATACCTGAAGAAGAGGTAGAGTCAGTGATTAATATGTGTCATTCTAGAGAACTAGGTGGCCATCTAGGGTCAAATAGGACATTAGCAAAAATCCTTCAAAGTGGATTTTGGTGGCCACAAATGCATGGTGATGTCAATAGCTATATTAAATATTGTGATGCATGTCAGAGAGTAGGAAATATCTCTAGGAGAAATGAGATGGTTCAACAAGGCATACTCGTCTGTGAGCTATTTGATGTTTGGGGCATAGACTTTATAGGACCCTTCCTTATGTCGCACAACAACCAATATATTCTTGTAGCGGTTGATTATGTCTCCAAATGGGTAGAAGCTAAAGCTCTACCCACAAATGATGCTCGAGTAGTGATGAAATTTCTGAAAAAGAATATCTTTACTAGATTTGGCACCCCCGAGCTATCATCAGTGATGGGAGATCCCATTTCTGCAATAAGCAATTTGACATGTTGCTCCAAAAGTATGGCGTAGTGAAGGAAAATAGGCAATCGAATGGCAGCGGAAATACAAATTTTTTTTACCTATTTCCTTAAACCAAGATCCGTTAATCGTTATTTCATACAAAGAAGGATAGAAGGAAATACATTATTTGACGGACTATCTACCGCTGCTAACGAAGTGCCCTCAACTCTAGTTCCGAGTTCACGAGCACAAAGAAAACACGAGATCAAATAAGTCAGAATCTCAACCAAAAGAAAAACAATCAATAAAGATTGTCTCTAATAAATCAACAAAAGATCAAAGAGAAAAGGGAAGAGATAGAATTAATCGAATGGAAGCAAGCGAAACTATTTCGTCCTCTATGGTAGGGGGTCGAAATTCTCTATCTCTCTACAGGATTAGGGTTGGACGAAATTTAGCAATAAGGGGGGGTATAAATAACCTCTTGTGTCTAAACCCTAGTTAGATAGAATTAGGTTACTTATTAAGAGTTTTATTCTAAATAATACTCCATTAATATTATCTATAATTATATCTAAATATAAAGATAATATTAAGTTATTTGATAGAATAATAATTAGAAGCAATTTAATCACATTAAACCTTCTAACTTAATTATCCTATAATTAATTTAACCACAATTATAATCTAATTACAATTGTCTAAAATAAATTAATTCCCACATGTATTTTAATACATGTAATTTCGCCCCCCTCATCTATTGGGCCTTAATGGACTATGTTGGGCTTCCATCTATTAATTACTATCCATTCCTCTTTTTGGTTCTAAGTCTTATGTGTGACCCATTAGGTTCTTATTGCTACTAGTTGTATACAACCATTAAATTAATTTCCCAAAATTACATTTAATCTTTGTATAACGGAATAAGTGCGAGGACTGTGAATAGCAGAACCGTAAACATTCCCCTAGAGATATAAGAAGATAGGTTGATTTCGTCGTTGACCTTTTCGTATTAGTTACAGTATAATTCGATCCTCAACTACATCCTTGAACTGAATCTTATGACTATGGATTAAGTCAAGTCATATACAACGAGACGTTCGTTTTACTTGTACAGATCGAGTTAACTCTGAATAGATTGGTTAAGTGAAATCTCTATTTCAATTCTTAAGCTATCACCTTGCAAGGATTTAGAGTCAAGTCTTCCACAAGCGATCATTGGACATATCTCCCATTTATCAGGAGTGACAAATGCTCAATCCAATGTTAACAATTCTGCAATTACTTCCTGTGATACCCAACGCCTGCCCGCACACACCCTAGAGTCATCTCTGTTATGGATCGTGTTTGAATAGAGTCAAAGTATCACATTCCATAATCCTGAATCACTAATTAACATTCCTTTGAGTCTGAGGATTACATATACCTATTAATACCAATGTGATGAATAGGTGACATAGGATAAATCCATCCATCATGTTATCTCAAGTCGGGTCCCCAATCCTAATGAACTCCTTCACTGGATTCATGTAACTGTCCAGATATCCACATATCTGAAGCTTGTGAGATCAGCTCTTTGTCTCGACAAAAAACATTGTTACATGCAAGTCTCTACAGTATTATGTCAATCCCTATTCAAAACATATTACTTGACTTTGGGTGGTTTTAAGTTTATTAGTTTATTATAATGTTTTGTCTTACTTCATGCTTGTATGAAAACTTTATAATCACTTTAAATAAACTCAGGGATTTCCTTTTATTAGACTTGTTTAGTTCTTAAAAGTTATTGCCTTTATATAGTTGAAAACCATATCTTATTAAAACAAATGATTATAAAAGAACAATTCATTTACAACTGGTTTATATCTCAGAACAATTGACTATAGGACACTAAACCCCAACATACTCCCACTTGGACTAAAGCCAATTGTATCTACAACTTATCTCAGTAGAACTCAGATGACGATCATGTACTTTCTGGGTTAAGGGCGTCGTCAACGGATCTGCTACGTTGTCCTCGGTAGGTACTCTTTCTATTCTCACATCTCCTCTTGCAACAATCTCCCTTACAAGGTGGTATCGCTTAAGGTAATGCTTGGATGCATTATGAGACCGTGGTTCCTTTGCTTGTGCAATGGCTCCATTGTTATCACAGTATAAAGTAATGGGATTCCCAATGTCAGGCACCACACCTAGTTCAGTGATGAACTTCTTAATCCAAATCGCTTTCTTTGCTGTCTCCGTAGCTGCGATGTACTCAGACTCGGTTGTAGAGAAAGCCACACTTCCCTGCTTGGAACTCTTCCAACTGATAGCGCCCCCATTCAAGATAAACAGGTATCTTGATTGGGATCTAAACTCGTTCTCATCTGTGAGATGAATGACATATGAAAATCCCTCTATTTTCAGTTCCCCTTCTCCATACACTAGAAACATATCTTTAGTCCTTTTAAAGTACTTAAGAATGTTCTTGACAGCATTCCAGTGTTCATCACCTGGATTTCCTTGATAGCGACTCGTTATGCTCAACGTGAACGCTACATCAGGCCTAGTGTATAGCATAGCATACATAATCGAACCAATCGCACTGGCGTACCGAATTACAGCCATGCGTTTCTTGTCATCTTCCGTTTTGGGACACTGATGATTATTTAACTTCATCCCATGTCACATGGGTAAGTTACCTCTTTTCGATTGAAGCATGTTAAACCGCTTTAACACCTTTTCAATATATATAGCTTGTGAAAGACCAAGCAGTCTTCTTGACCTATCTCTATAGATCTTTATCCCTAATATATAAGCTGCTTCACATAGGTCTTTCATGGAGAAGTTACCTGATAACCATACTTTCACTAGTTGTAGCAGAGATATGTCATTTCCCATCAGTAATATGTCATCCACATATAGTATGAGAAATGCAACTGAGCTCCCACTAATTTTCTTGTAAATACAAGCTTCTTTGCAGTTTTGCTCGAAACCAAATTATTTTATGGTTTCATCAAAACGTTTGTTCCAGCTCCTTGATGCTTGCTTGAGTCCATAAATAGATCTCTGAAGTTTGCAAACCTTGGTTGCATCCTTCGATGTAAAACCTTCATGTTGCATCATATATACATCCTCAAGCAGGTTTCCATTTAGGAAAGCTGTTTCACACCCATTTGCAAAATCTCATAATCGAAGTGAGTGGAAATAGCGAGCATAATTCTGATTGATTTGGACATGGCTACTGGAGAGAAAGTTTCGTCATAATCAACTCCTTATTTCTGACGATATTCTTTCGCTACTAACCTAGCTTTGTAGGTGCTAACCTTTCCATCCATGTCTGTCTTCTTCTTGAAGATCCACCTGCACCCAATGGGTTTTATCCCTTTGGGTGGATGAACCAAAGTCCACACTTGGTTGGTATACATGGAATCCATTTCAGAATTCATGGCTTCAAGCCATGCTTTGGAATCTGAACTTGTAAAAGCCTCTTCGTAGTTCTCGGGTTCAACGTCTAACACGAGAACCTCTTCATCATCTCCCACTAGAAAACCATATCTAACTGAGAGTTCACAAACTCTTTGTGATCTATGAGTAGGTAATGGGACTTGATTCTCATCTAATGGGACTACCTCGGGTTCCTCAATCGCCTCTGTTGTTTTAGCTGGTGTTTCTTCTTGAACTTCCTCAAGTTCAATTATGCTTCCCGTTTGTGTTTCTTCAGGAAACCCTTTCTCTAGAAACACAGCATGCTTGGACACTATTACTTTCTGATCATCTGGATGATAGAAGTAATACCTTACAGTTTCCTTAGGGTATCCTATAAAGAAACACTTATCAGATTTAGCATCCAATTTATCCGATGCTATACGTTTGACAAATACTGAACAACCCTATATTCTCATAAAAGAGAAATTAGGCTTCCTACCAATGAAAAATTCATATGGTGTGGAACTGGCGGATTTGGTGGGTACTCGGTTTAGGGTAAACAGGGTAGTTTCTAAGGCATAGCCCCATAACGTATTTGGAAGTAATGATGTGCTCATCATGGATCATACCATATCCAATAAGGTACGGTTTCTCCTTTCGGATACACCATTGTGTTGTGGTGTATAAGGAGGTGTCCATTGTGAGCATATCCCACATTCAGTTAGATAATTTAGAAAATCATCTGAAAGATATTCACCATCTCGATCTAATCGAAGTATCTTAATTTTCTTTCCTGTTTGATTTTCTACTTCATTCTTGAAGCATTTGAATTTCTCAAAAGCTTCTGACTTATGCTTCATCAAATAAATATAACCATATCTAGCATGGTCATCTATGAAGCTAATGAAGTATCTGAATCCTCCTCTTGCTTGGAGTGACATAGGACCACATACATCCGAATGTATTAATCCTAGAGTGTCTGATACATACTCACCTTTATTGCTAAAGGGTGTCTTTGTCATCTTTCCTTTTAAAGAAGATTCACATGTTTCCATTGATTCACAATCAATTGAATCTATAAGCCCATCTTGATGTAGCTTAAGCATGCGTCTTTTGTTTATATGGCCTAAACGACAATGCCACAAGTAAGTTGAATTATCTAGCCTATGTCTTTTGGTATCAATTGTGAATACAAAAACTTTATCATCTAAAACATAAATTGCATTCAATGATATTCCTGAAAAATAGAAAATCCCATTTCTATAAAACTCACAAAATTTATTCTTTATTGAAATGTTAAAGCCATCATCAACAAGACAGCTAGTAGAAATAATGTTACGAGACATCTCTAGAACATACAAACAGTTCCTTAATTCTATTACAAGTCCAGATGGTAAATTCAAAACATAATCTCCAATTGCAAGCGCTGCAACTCTTGCTCCATTTCCAACTCGCAAGTTTATGTCTCTTTTCCTCAAATCCCTAGTTTGCCTTAGTTCCTGCATATTTGTACAAATATGAGATCCACATCCGGTATCTAATACCCAAGATTCAGACTGTGAAATTGTATTGATTTCAATATAGAACATACTAAAGGTAGAAGCACCATCTTTTCCGTTCTTGAGGGAGGCTAAGTACTCCTTGCAGTTCCTTCTCCAATGCCCGTCTTTACCACAGAAGTGGCATTCTCCTTTGGGCTTCTTCATTTGCTTCCCCTTAGATTGGGCTGGCTTGGCTCTCTTGCCCTTCTTAGGATATCTAGGATTGGGAGGATTCCCTTTCCTCTTCCTTGATCCCTCAATGACAAGTGCGGGTATTACCTTATCTTTCCTCATATTAGGCTCAACAGTCTTGAGCATATTGGTGAGCTCTTCAAGAGTGGTCTGTAAGTCATTCATCTGGTAGTTCATGGTGAACTAGGAATAACTTTTTGGGAGGGATGTAAGAAGTAAGTCGACACTTAGTTCATGATCCATCACAAAACCAATGTTGGAAAGTTTGGTAATATAGCCAATCATCTTGACACAATGTGTCATAACAGATGTGCCCTCTTGCATCCTGCAGCGAAACAGCAGCTTCGATATCCCAAAGCGTTCGCAACGAGTCTGTTTCCCAAACAACTCTTTCAAGTGCATGACAATAGAATAGGCATCCATCTCCTCATGTTGCCTTAGCAATTCTGGTGTCATAGATGCAAGTATGATGCATCCCGCATGATCGTCATCGGACTTATGCTTCTGGTAAGCATCGATCTCTTTAATGGGAGCATCATCAGTTGCGGTAGGGGGAATCTGTGTATCTAGTACATACCCTAACTTATCGAACTTCAAAACGATTTTCAGGTTGCGATACCAGTCGGTGAAGTTTGAACCGTTCAACTTGTTATCGGTAAGTATGTTTTGCAGATTGTTTTTAGTCATGATTTTAGGAGTGTGTTTAATATAACCTGAGAGTGAGAAAGAGTAGAGTATGTTATTCATTTGCTTTAAAGTATATCAATTTAAAATTTCGGACTTTATATTTTATCTTAAATTTCTCCCACTATTTTGCCAAATTAATAGCCCTCAATATTAATTCGAAGAATTTCACAAATTCTTTAGTGAGCTAGGATCCTATCTAGTGAAGTTTCGCATTGAGTGACTCAACAAGCTAGCTTCAATCGATAGGTAGATTCTTTTAATCAATCACATCAACTATATGATTGTCTCATCCAATTATTCTAGGCTAGTTTAAGTCTTAACCTTATATTCATGAAAACAATTTTCAATAATTCAGGTGTTACCATAAGACCCCGAGCTTTAGTGACTCAACAACCCAAAGGCCCCCGATACTCCCGGCTGAATTATAATATTAGGGAGGCAACTATTTTATAACTTGCTTATTAACTTAACTTTTAATTAGTGAGGGATTTTTATTTTAAGTCACACAATCTAACATAGTCTTGATTTGCTTTAGCATACATCAGACACATACAATTTATATTAGTAGTTATGGACATATAATCTAAATTATTCTGTTGAGCCAGAAACAGAATAAATGGTCAACCCTCGGGAAATACTAACTATTACATATTTCTCTTTAGGTCCTCCATCTTTTCCTTGGTGCCTTGAAATTACATCAAAATTAATTTCTATACTACTGAAGAAAACTTCAACTAATTTGAAGGGAATTAGATGAGAAGAGAAATTACAACAGAGAATAGATAAGGCAGGATATGCAGGTCATATTTTCCAAAAAATACCAAAAGACTAAATAGGGGGTCCAAATATGTCCATAACTCCAAACATGCATAGACTCAATTAAATAAATTTAATTGGTTGATTACATAAATTATTTATGTAATATTTAGGTTAATCAAATTAACATCTCAAATTAACTTTAATCCAATTTTAATTCCATTAATTTCGTATCCCTTATATTTAATCTAATCAGATTGTAACAATTACATATTAGATTAATATAACATATACAAAATTTATAATATGCATATCTCAATTAATTTGTATAATTCCTTTAACATTTTGATTACATATATCAAATATCAAGTAGAACAAACTTTTAAATAAATTCATTTTAATTTGATAATCAAAACAGAAACCTTTTATTTCTGAAAACGTTATATACATATATTTAAGACCAGATAGTTTTAAAAACAATTTTTAAAAATTAATATCAGTCGGGTCGGGCCAATAAACAGCCCGACCCTTTGCTGCTGCTGCCTAATGGCAAGCAGTAGTAAGCAGCAGGTGCGTTGCTGCCTTTGCGGAAGCAGCGACCTGCTGCCTCTAGGTTGCTGCCGCGAGGCAACAACTCGTAATTAGCAGTTCGGGTTGCTGCCGTGAGGCAACAACCCGAGTTGTTATTTATTTATTTTAAATATATATATATATATATATATATGTTTCAAAACAGTTTTAAAACAATTTTCAGAATATCAGAAACTTTCAAAAAAATTCTGTTTTATCTTTTAGAGTTAATAAAACAAAATTTTTATTAATCTAACTATAAAACCTTAAGTTTTGTTATAATGATTATCAACCAAATTAATCAGAAACTTTTGCATAATCATCTTAATTATCAGGTAATCAAAACTCATTTATCTTTAGATTAATTAAACAAACAATTTATTAATTAACCTAACAATAAATATTTAATCAATCTGATTGAAAACCTTTTATTTTCATATATGAAATAACAGATTTAACGCAGGCTCTGATACCACTGAAGGAAAATAGGCAATCGAAGGGCAGTGAAAATACAATTTTTTTACCTATTTCCTTAAACCAAGATCCGTTAATCATTATTTCATACAAAGAAGGATAGAAGGAAATACCTTATTTGACGAACTATCTACCGTTGCTAACGAAGTGCCCTCAACTCTAGTTTTGAGTTCACGAGCACAAAGAAAACACAAGATCAAATAAGTCAGAATCTCAACCAAAAGAAAAACAATCAATAAAGATTGTCTCTAATAAATCAACACAAGATCAAAGAGAAAATGGAAGAGATAGAATTAATTAAATGGAAGCAAGCGGAGCGATTTCGTCCTCTACGGTAGGGGGGTCGAAATTCTCTCTCTCTCTATAGGATTAGGGTTGGCCGAAATTTAGCAATAAGGGGGGTATAAATAACCTCTTGTGTCTAAACCCTAGTTAGATAGAATTAGGTTACTTATTAATAGTTTTATTCTAAATAATACTCTATTAATAGTATCTATAATTCTATCTAAATATAAAGATAATATTAAGTTATTTGATAGAACTATAATTATAAGCAATTTAATCACATTAAACCTTCTAACTAATTATCCTATAATTAATTTAACCACAATTATAATCTAATTACAATTGTCTAAAATAAATTAATTCCCAATTTCCCCCCCTCATCTATTGGGCCTTAGTGGACTATGTTGGGCTTCCATCTATTAATTACTATCCATTCCTTGGTTCTAAGTCTTATGTGTGACCCATTAGGTTCTTATTGCTACTAGCCGTATACAACCATTAAATTAATTTCTCAAAATTACATTTAATCTTTGTATAACGGAATGAGTGCGAGGACTGTGAATAGCAGAACCGTAAACATTCCCCCAGAGATATAAGAAGACAGGTTGATTCCGTCGTTAACCTTTCCGTATTAGTTACAGTATAATTCGATCCTTTATCAACTACATTCTTGATCTGAATCTTATGACTATGGATTATGTCAAGTCATATATAGCGATACATTCATTTTACTTGTACAGGCCGAGTTAAATAAGTGAAATCTCTATTTCAATTCTTAAGCTACCACCTTGCAAGGATTTAGAGTCAAGTCTTCCACAAGCGATCCTTGGACATATCTCCCATTTATCAGGAGTGACAAATGCTCAATCCAATGTTAACTATTATGCAATTACTTCTTATGATACCCAACGCCTTCCCGCACACACCCTAGAGTCATCTCTGTTATGGATCATGTTTGAACATAGTCAAAGTATCACATTCCATAATCCAGAATCACTAATTAACATTTCTTTGAGTTTGATTATCACATATACCTATTAATACCAATGTGATGAACACGTGACATAGGATAAATCCATCCATCCTGTTATCTCAAGTCGGGTCCCCAATCCTAATGAACTCCTTCACTAGATTCATGTAACTGTCAAGATATCCATATATCTGAAGCTTGTGAGATCAGCTCTCTGTCTCGACAGAAAACATTGTTACATGCAAGTCTCTATAGTATTATGGCGATCCCTATTCAAAATATATTACTTGACTTAAGGTGGTTTTAAGTTTATTAGTTTATTATAATGTTTTGTCTCACTTCATGCTTGTATGAACACTTTATAATCACTTTAAATAAACTCAGGGATTTCCTTTTATTAGACTTATTTAGTTCTTAAAAGTTATTGCCTTTATATAGTTGAAAACCATATCTTATTAAAACAAATGATATAAAAGAACAATTCATTTACAGCTGGTTTATATCCTAGAACAATTGACTATAGGACACTAAACCCCAACACATAGCTCATAAGGTTGCAACACCTTACCACCCTCAAACGAGTGGATATGTAGAAGTGTCAAATAGAGAGCTGAAGCGTATTCTTGAGAAAACGATAGGGAATGCTAGAAAAGATTGGAGTCTTAAGCTGGATGATGCTCTTTTGGCATACCGGACAGCTTTCAAAACTCCCATAGGAATGTCCCCCTATCGTTTAGTTTTCGGGAAATCTTGTCATTTGCCTGTTGAATTAGAACATAAAGCCTATTGGGTAGTGAAATATCTAAACTTTGATCCTAAACTTTCAATTGACCTCCTGCTAACACAGCTGCATGAACTAGATGAGCTCAGGTACAACTCTTATGAGAATGCCAAGCTATACAAAGAAGTTCCCATTAGTAGAATACCATCGACGTATAATACGAAGTAAACGACCAAGCTCCTACTAGTTTACATGTAAAGGCTCATACGAGCTACCACTAGCTTACTTGTATGGGTTTACAAGAGCCTTCTGATGCGCCTCATGATTGAGACTCACTAAGGGATAAGTGTACCCCGTCGTTATCAAGTAATAATCTGGACAAGTCCAGGTATCGAATCCACAGGATTTACTGCTGCAAGTATCAAGCTACTCGGTCGTGTGATGTTATCTAGGCTTTGGGGGGTTTTGATTTGCTTTGATTAAGTTAACCTACTCCTAGTTATGTTACTCTGCTCCTAATTAAATTATTCTCCTCCGAATTAAGTTATTCTACTCTTAAGTAAGTTATTCTACTCCTAAGTGATCTTTCACTAATGAAGTTACCCGAAGGAACATGGTGTGAAACGATAATAATGAGAATAGATTGTTAGGTAAATCAATTAAAAACCTAATCTGAGTCACTTGTATTCGAGGCGATTAACCCTACTTATCCTTCTGAAGTCCCTAGTGTGTAATTCCCTTGTAAGGTGGAAACTAAGGCTTAATCAACTAAGAGATCGTCAATCTCCTAGGCTCTGACTAGGTCAGATTCAGCTCACAATATGTGCCAACTAAATTTTTGGACTTTTGAATGAGTTAAACCAATCGAATAAAGCGTAAGACAAAGATTAAATAAATCAATCAACTAAACAGAACAAGAGCTAAAATATTATTAAAGATGAAGACCATTGTTACAGGGATACAATTAGCCTAGGATTCATAGACTGTATCAAGGGACAAACAAAGTATAAAAAGGATGAGAAAATCCCTTTTAGGGAACCTGTCTACCCTGCAGCCGGCTTCCTAGGTCTTAAGAACGGACTTTGAACAATCCTCGGTGGGCGGAGATTCGAAGGTTCTTCAATGGAGGTTGAAGGAGATGGAGGAGGTGGAGAGGATTCTTCAAGGGTGAAGGTTAAGGTAACATACAATAATGAAAGATATTTACAAATTGAAACTAAAAGTTCTATTTATAGTCGCGGTTTGGGCCCTTGTTCTGACCTAATTCATTTCCTTTTGCATGTGGGAAGACGTGGGGTCAATCGTGGCGTCGTGGGGCCGGGAATCAGTCAAAGGACTGATTCCCGCAGGTCAGCTCGCCGAGCTGCGAAAGCCAGCTCGGCGAGCTGGCTACTGCCAGTTCAGCGTGCTGGCAGTGCCAGCTCGCCGAACTGGCCTAAAAACGTCAGTTTTCGACGAGCGACATGCCCACACGCCTTGCGTGACTATCGGGTGTTCCCACGATGCGATTTTCGCCTGAACTCGTTCTTCTTTTGACCTGCACACGCACGCAAACTCCAAACGACATTAGTTCCGGGGATAAATTGACCCACCAATCGCTTGTTTTGAGTAAATACTCTGTTTGGTGCGACTTTTGGCGGATGAATTAGCCATAAAAGATAATCGAAAGTTAACGTACATGCTATTTTGGCTATATTTGCCTAAAAATGATCAGAAAACGAGACTAAACCACAAAAGTAAATAGAACATATACAAATTCTAACTAACACACACAAATGCGTATAAATGCAAGAATTGCTCGTTTATTAGCAGAAAGTAAACTAAAAACCGTCCTAAAACCATACCCAAAGATAGGGGTTTTTGACCCCTATCAAACCTCCTCGAACTTAAAACTTTACTTGTCCCCAAGTAAACTAAAAAACTAAACCCGCAATCACAAGCAAGCTAGGAAACCTCCTAGTTTTACTAGGTGCTTGACACAATTTTGAGCATCTGTAATCATATGCATTCGGAAGTACAAAGTAGAGACACGATATCCAAAAGCCGCATTTCAATTATCACACGTCATATTCTTAAGAAATGATACATGTTCAATTAAACGAGCTTAAGGGGATAGCTAAGTAAAACCCCTCACAATGGGTAGTTCACTCAATTCACACAATTTTAGTGGCTAAAGTGTTTACTTTCGGCTTATGTTCTTGCTTAGGATTACGTTGACTTTGCATGTTCATTCGAGTTCCTCTACTATGCTACATGACTCCGATGATATCAAAAACAGCCTCGAATTGGGGTTGTAATGTGGTTAGAGGGTTAAAGGTACAACAATGGTTAGGAGTTCTAGCGCTAGGAAAACAAAGTTTAAAATGACTTTAGAAAATATGAAGTGATTTAAGCTTTTTATTTCTTTATATATATTTTTTTCTGAGACGTTCTAAATTTAAGAACTGGGGAATGAAGTTCTCCCTTTTTGTTCGTCTCTTTTCTTTTTCTTTTTCTTTTTCTTTTCGAATAGTGATGTTCATTCACCTCTTAGCCTTTTGGCTTGCTACTATTGTGCCATAAACAAAGAGAAAGCACTAGAAGAAAACAAAGACTCAATATGAGCTTTGCAAAAACTCGGGTTAGGCAACAAACTAAGTGATAGTTTGCAAAAATTGGGTTAGAACGAAAGAAAAATTACAAGCTACAAAATACAGGCTCAAAGGGGCTTCCTAGAGTAGATGAAAAAGAGAAAATAAAGTAAAGAAAAGGTTAGTTCTAAGTGAGGACGATTCATCATTTATCATCTCAAATCATTGCTTGCAGGTTCAACTCAGTATTAGGTGAAAATTTTGTAATTCTTCCACAAGTCAAAGCATTCACACAAAAATGTCAAGAAAAAGAGGTTTTTGATGTTCGCTCTTAGGCTCAAATTCAACTCGCAATTCTTTGGGTTTCAATTTTGTGTTTATTAGTTCTCCCCAAGCTCGAATTCAATATCACATACCTTCAATTATTAAGTTATCTACCTATGTACTGATTTTAGCATTTCTTCAAAAGTAGGGTCTAAATGAAATCTTTAGCTCATGCTCTTACAAATACAAGGATTGTGTCCTACACCTAAACTAGCTGTCATGCAATTTTAGATTCGATTTTCAGTCCCCAGAAACAAATAACGAAGTTTAGATTCGAAGGAAGTTTTCAGTTTTAGGTCCTAAACATGCAAAAACATGAATAAAGCAAAAATAAAACGCAAAAACGCTAACCTAAACTAGACACGACGCAACAAAAATTTTAAAATTTGTACAATTTTTATAAGTTTGTCTACCCCTCCTCCTCACACTTAAATCATGCAATAAGTTCCAACATTGCATATAAAAATAATAAAACACATGTGAAAGAAGTTGGAGTGGAGAAGACAACTTATTGATTTCATTGCAATCGCCAAAAACTTGATGATTGGCGCTGCAAAATTTTTTTTTTAATAAATAAACAGAAATCTATAATTAAATTAAAAAGAAAAACAAACCTAGAAAATGTTAATCCAAACTTGGGTTGCCTCACAAGAAGCTCTACTTTGTAGTCGATTAGCTGGATATAGAATTCCTTCCTAGGTGTAAGCTTCTATTCATGTTAGGAACTCGAATTCCTTAATAAATAATCCGTACCTACAAAACGGATTAGGAGCCCCAAATAAGTTTAATGAAAATAAGAGGCAAAATTTAAACATATTATGAAAAAGTTTGGTTTGCTCCCTTTTGGATTCTCATGGTAGGTCGAAGAGAATGAAAACTTTTGAGCATGAAGCGAACCTAAACTTTTCTAACTTTTGAGCAAAAGGTAGTTGAGATACACAAGTTTTGATTTGATCTTTTATCTCTATCACATGATTTAGAATTTCAGATTCCGAACTGGGGTTGCTTACCGCTTCCGATTCCTCACTTACCTTGAGTGATTCATGTGACAGTGGACTTGGTTCTACCTTTTTGTCGTTCCTCAAGGAGATGGCTTGAGCTGATTCCCTTTGTGGGATTTCTATTTTTTCCTTTATGCTTGGGAGAGCATCTCGGGATTGCTCTTGCATCTCATGGTTTATTTGAGCCAACTGGTTGCTCAAGTCCTTGCAAACCTCCTCATTGATTGTAAGTAGGGCTGATATTTCTTTCAAAAGGGACGACACCTCATCTCGTGAGCTAGAGGGTTATGGAGGAACTTGGCTTGCTTGTTCGTAAGGAAACATTCCCAATTCGTTTTCCTTGTGCTCATTAACAAACCTATTTGGAGGCCTCAACATGTTAGGGTTCCCGTAGGACAGATTTGAGTGTTGAGGTCTCCTCCAATCACTATCATAAAAGCTATAAGAATTGGGGTTAGAATTGTACCTTTGGTGATTACCCAAAACTTACACTTTCATTGGTGTTGAGGCTCAGTTTCGCCATCAAGATATCCATTTTCTTATTTAACTCGGCCATGGAGGGATTGGGAGCCTCATTCTCCAGGGCATGAATGTATTGTCTTGATGGGATAGTAAACTTTTGAGCTTGCCACTCGACTCTTTCTTGCCAATTCATTTATCAGAGAATGCTGAGAAAAAGTGAAGTTCTCGCACAAAAGTTGATAAGTAAAATTTTACAACTATGAACACAAAAGTTAACAAGTATAAGTCGGAGAATTAAAGCTATGGAATTTTAACAAGTATAGACAAGGTTTACAACTATAAGATCTAACACAAACAGTCTATATCTATGAATATATAAAAAATCAAAAGAGATTACAGCTACAAGTCAACCAGAGTTTTATGTTTACACAATCAAAAGGCAAAAACTATAATCGTAAACAGAAATTTACAACTATAAACAGTAAGCTAATGAGTTTAGATTAAAATTATAAATACAAGATAAACTACAACTATCAACAAGTGTGTAGTGTGCAGATTTGTATACTTATAAAACAGAAAAATCGATGTATATTCTAATACAAAAGTAAATTGAACAGTTATGAACAAATACAAAAGATATGAACAAGTATAGAAGGTATAAAGATTTATATATAAACAAGTATAAACGATATAAACAAATGATATTCACAAAAGGAATGCCTAAACTAACAATTTGACCTTTGGTTTGATATTGCTGGAAAAGTAAATCCCTGGCAACGGCGTCAAAAACTTGATGCACCTCACGGTTGAGACTCACTAAGAGATAAGTGTACCCCGTCGTTATCAAGTAATAATCTGGACAAGTCCATGTATCGAATCCACAGGATTTACTGCTACAAGTATCAAGCTACTCGGTCGTGAGATGTTATCTAGGCTTTGGGGGGGGGGTTTGATTTGTTTTGATTAAGTTAACCTACTCCTAGTTAAGTTACTCTACTCCTAATTAAATTATTCTACTCCTAATTAAGTTATTCTACTCCTAAGTAAGTTATTCTACTCCCAAGTGATCTTTCACTAATGAAGTTACCCGAAGGAACATGGTGTGAAACGATAATAATGAGAATATATTGTTAGGTCAATCGATTAAAAACCTAATCTAAGTCACTTGTATTCGAGGCGATTAACCCTACTTATCCTTCTGAAGTCCCTGGTGCGTGATTCCCTTGTAAGGCCGAAACTAGGTCTAAGGCTCAGCAATTTGCGCTTAATCAACTAAGAGGTCGTCAATCTCCTAGGCTCTGACTAGGTCAGATTTAGCTCACAATACGTGCCAACTAAATTTTTGGACTTTTGAATGAGTTAAACCAATCGAATAAAGCGTAAGACAAAGATTAAATAAATAAATCAACTAAAAAGAACAAGAGCTAATATATTATTAAAGATGAAGTATATTGTTACGGGGATACAATTAGCCTAGGATTCATAGACTGTATCAAGGGACAAACAAAGTATAAAAAGGATGAGAAAATCCCTTTCAGGGAACATGTCTACCCTGCAGCCGGCTTCCTAGGTCTTAAGGACGGACCTTGAACAATCCTCGGTTGGCGGAGCTTCGAAGGTTCTTCAATGGAGGTTGAAGGAGATGGAGGAGGTGGATAGGATTCTTTAAGGGTGAAGGCTAAGGTAAAATACAATAATGAAAGATATTTACAATTTGAAACCAAGAGTTCTATTTATAGTCGCGGTTTGGGCCCTCGTTCTAACCTAATTCGTTTCCTTTTGCAGGTAGGAAGATGTGGGGTCAATCGTGGCATCGTGGGGCCGGGAATCAGTTAAAAGACTGATTTTCGCAAGTCAGCTCAGCGAGCTGGGCGAGCCAACTCGGCGAGCTGGCCTTTATAGGCCAGCTCACCCGAGTAGGCCCGTGAGGGCCAGCTCGCCGAACTAGCCTAAAAAGGCCAATTTTTGACGAGCGACATGCCCAGACGCCCTGCGTGACTGTCGGGTGTTCCCGCGATGCGATTTTCGCCTGAAATCGTTCCTGTTTTGAGCTGCACACGCAAGCAAACTCCAAACGACATTAGTTCTGGGGCTAAATTGACCCACCAATCGCTTGTTTTGAGTAAATACTCCGTTTGGTGCGATTTTTGGCGGATCAATTAGCCATAAAAGATAATCGAAAGTTAACGTACATGCTATTTTGGCCATATTTGCCTAAAAATTATCAGAAAACGAGTCTAAACCACAAAAGTAAATAGAACATATACAAATTCTAACTAACACACACAAATGCGTATAAATGCGAGAATTGCTCGCTTATTAGTAGAAAGTAAACTAAAAACCGTTCTAAAACCGTACCCAAAGATAGGGGGTTTTGACCTCTATCACCTTCTCATAAGTCATGGGTTCATCGTCTAATATGTGAACCTCTTCGTCGTCTCCCACTAGAAATCCAAATCTCTTTGGGATTTGATGAACTTGACCAAACCTATGTGTTAGTAGTGTCACCAATGTCTCATCTTGTGAAACAGATTCAGGTTCCACTATTGCTTCCGCTATTTCAGCTAATCCTTCTTCTTGAACTTTTTTAAGTTCAATCATGCTTTGTACTTGTGTTTCTAGAAGAAACTCTTTCTCTAGAAGTATATCGTCTTTGGATACTGTTACTTTTGATCATTCGGATGATAGAAGTAATATCCTACTTTTCTTTCAGATATCCAATGAAGAAGTATTTATCAGATTTAGGATCTAACTTATCTGATGTTTTGTGCTTTAACATATGTTGAACACCCCTAAATTCTCATGAAAAAGAGAAACTGAGTTTCTTTCCAGTGAACAATTCAGATGGAACAGAACTGACAGATTTTATGGATACTCGGTTCAAGGTAAATAAGGCGGTTTCCAAGGCATAGCCCTAGAATATCTTTGGAATAGACGTTGTGCTTATCATGGATTGTACTATATCTAATAGAGTATAATTTCTCCTTTCAGATACATCATGGTGTATATGGAGGAGTCCATTGTGAGTGAATCCATATTCATTTAGATAATTCAAGAAATCATTTGAAAGATATTCTCTGTCTCGATCTAATCGAAGTACTTTAATAGTCTTTCCTGTTTGATTTACTACTTCATTCTTGAATCATTTGAACTTTCTCAAAAGCTTCTGAGTTATGCTTCATCAAGTAAATGAATCAATATATGGTATGGTCATCTTATGAAGCTAATGAAGTGGCTAAACCTTTCTCTTGCTTGTGTTGACATATGACTATATACATCTGAATGTACTAGTCCTAGAATGTCTGATACACGTTCTCCTTTATTGCTAAAGGGTGTCTTTGTCATCTTTCTTTTAAACAAGACTTACATGTGTCCATTGATTCAAAATCAACCGCGTCTACAAGCTCATCTTGATGCAGCTTAGAGATGTGTTTCTTGCTTACAAGGCCTAGGTGACTTTTCATAAGTAAGTTGAATTATCCTTTAGTTCCAAAAGTAAAAGCACTGTCCTGACCCTTCTTCTTCTTGAGAGAGTCTAAGTACTTCTTACAGTTCCTCTTCCAATTCCCTTCTTTACCATATTGGTGGCATTCCCTTTCGTCTTCTTGCTTTCATTGATTTGGTTTTAATGCCTTTGTTCTTCTTGGAATCTTTAGAATTGGGAAACTTCCCTTTTCTTTTATGAGATCTCTCAATAACAAGTGTAGACATCACTTTCTCTTTCTTTGGATTGGGCTCAACTGACTTGAGCATATTCAAGAGCTCTTCTAGAGAGGTCTCTGAGTTTATTCATCTGACAGTTCGTGATGAACTTATGAATAAATCTCTGGGAAGGATCATGGAACTAAGTCGACACTTAATTCATTATCCATCACAAAACCAATATTAGAAAGCTTTGGTGATGTAGCCAATCATCTTGACATAAAGTGTACAACAGAAGAACCTTCTTGCATCTTGGAGCGAAACAATCATCACTATCTCATAGCTTTCACATTTGAGTCTGCTTCTCAAAACACCTCCTCCAAGTGCATAACCATGGAATACGCATCCATGTTCTCATGTTGGCTTTATAGCTCTAATGCCATAGGTGCAAATATGATACATCCTGTACGTTTCATCTAATTGGTGCTTCCGGTAAACATCAATCTTCTTGACAGGAGCATCATCAACAAGGACATTGGGTATCAGCTTATCTTAATACATACCCAATCTTTTTGAACTTCAAAACCATTTTAATGGTGGGTATTAGTGTATCTTAATACATACCCAATAATTTCGAAACTTCAAAACAATTTTGAGTTTGCCAAAATAGTTGGTGAATTTTGAACTATTTAATTTGTTATCGGTTAAAATATTACGTAGATCCATTTTAGATATGATGATTTAGAGTATACTTTAACTTAAGAGTGAGATAAAGTGACGGATGTTATTCATTTGCTTTAATATATTTCAATTTAAAACATAGGACTTTTAATTCATTTTAAATTGCTCCCACTATTTTATCAAATTAATAACCCTCAATATTAATTCGAAGAATTTTACAAATCCCTTAGTGAGCTAGAATCCTAACTCCTGAAATTTCGCCTTGAGTGTGCTCAACAAGCAAGTTTCATTTATTAGGTAGATTCATATAATCAAACACATCATCCATGTGATTCCTAGGTTATTGGGTTACTAACCACATTAGTAACTGATATTTATTTATATCAATCCCAACGATTTTGCCCATTAGTTTAGAACAACATGAGTGTGCTCATCCAATTATTCTAGTCTAGTTTAAGTCATTACCATATGTTCGTGAAAACTATTTTCAAATAATTCAGGTGTTACCCATAAGGCCTCGAGCTTGAGTGTGCTCAACAACTCAAGGCCCCCAGATACTGCTGGCTGAAGTATAACACCAGGGAGGGGCAACCGATTTTAATAGCTTGCTTATTTACTTAACTTTTGATTAGTGAGGGATTTTTATTTAAAGTCTCATAATCTAACCTGGTCTTGATTTGCTTTAGCATACATCAGACATATACAATTTACACTGGTGGTTATGGACATATTATCTAAATTATTCCGTCGAGCCATAAATGGAATAAAAGGTCAACCCTAGAGAAATACTAACTATTACATATTTCTCCTTCAGGTCCTCCGTCTTTTCCTTGGCGCCTTGAAATTACAACAATATCAATTTCTACACTACTTTAGAATACTTCAACTAATTTGAAGGGATTTAGGTGAGAAGAGAAATACAATAGAGAGTAGATAAGACATGACTCGCAGGCCCTATTTTCCAAAAATACCAAAAAAACTAAATAACAAGTATAGAGTGGTCTAAATATATCCATAACACCAAACATGCAAAGACTCGGTTAAATAAATTTAATTGGTTGATTACATAAACTGTTTATGTAATATTTTAGTTAATCAAATTAACCCTTAAATTAATTTTACTATCAATTCAATCCTTTAATTAACTTTACTATCAAATTAACCTTTAATTAATTTTGTCATTTATATTTTATTCTAATTAAAATATATCAAATATAAACTTAATTAGACAGTCAAAATATAACTAAACAAAATATTAATTATTTGTGTTCAATTATTTTGCCAAAATTATTGAATGTGTCTAATTCAACCGTATCACATACAAATAACTAAACATCAAATAACTTTGCAAAATCAATTCCAAAACACAAAACTTTTAAGACGAGAGATTATTAAATTATCGTGTTTAACTATTTTACCGAAATTGTTTAACGTGTTTAACTAACATATCGAATATAATTATTAAGTACAAAACGGTTTGCAAAATCAAATTAAAACACACATAGTTACCATATCCTTTTATTAATTATCACAATTATAAATTAATAAATCTATATGGGCTGATTCGTTGTTTCAAAATTTTAATTTGGTATCAATGAAATAGTTCGTCTAATTAACCGTATCAAAATATCTTTAATTAGACAACTCAATTCAATCTATACAATTTAAAATAGACAACGATCAAAAGATGTGGATCAATTAATTCTATATATAAATTTTAGTTTTCTGAAAAACCAACATATTTTGAAAAACTCACAAATACAAAATAAACGTGACGGGGAAGAAAACCGGGTTCATCCCCCTTTGCAGATCACATCTGTGATGCTGGGATATGTTGCTACAAAAAAGGCAGCAACATTCCGCCCAGCTCATCAATTCTGTCCCCTTTGCGGCAGCCTCACTTATCATCCATATTATTTTTATTTTGTGAATTTAAAACCTTAAATAAAGTTCCTTTTATTTATTTAAATTAAATATTTCAACTTAAACAAGTTGAACACCACAACATATTTAAAACCCTTTTAATTAAAACTTTAACCAAAACCATTTTTTATATATAAATGCGTATAAACCAATTTTTAAGTATATATAAACCTTTTGAATATATATCACTAACTAATCGATTCAAACCGTTTCGTTTAAATCGTTTAACAAAATCAAAATTTTCAAGATTAATCTAATTAACTCTTTTAACGATTCAAACGGTTAAGCCCTTAATCCACAAAAACACGTATATCACATATACAACTATTGTTTTAATCGACCGTTTAATTCTACAAACCCATTTGTTAATTAACCGAATCATAAAACATCTTAATCTCGTCTTAAACGTTATCAAATAATTAAAAACTCCATTTATCTTTAGATTAATTAACTAAATCAAATTTATTAATTAACCTAACAATAAATCTATTCAATCTGATTGAAAAAACCCTTTATTTTCATATATGAAATAACAGATTAACGTAGGTTCTGATACCACTGAAGGAAAATAGACAAACACAGGGGCAACGTAAATATAATTTTTTTTACCTATTTCCTTTAATCAAGATTCGTTAAACGTTATTTCATATAAAGAGGGATAGAACGAAATACCTTAATTGACGATCTATCTACAGTTGCAAACGAAGTGCCCATAACTCTTAATCCCGAGTTTCACGAGCACAATCAAAACAAACAATCAAACGATTAGAATCTCAACCAAAGAATAACAATCAATAAAGATTGCCTCTAACAAATCAACACAAGATCAATGAAAGAGAAATAGAGATAGCAATTAATCGAATGGAGATGAGCGTGATGATTTCTTCCTCAATCTAGGTTGGCCGAAAATTCCAACCCTTGGAATATTATTGTCTTGGCCGAAATTCATCTATAGGGGGTATTTATAACCTCTTGATTCTAAACCCTAATTAGATTGAATTAGATCACTTAATTAGAGTCCTATCCAAAATAGCTCTCTTATTTAGTTAATATTAATATTATCTATTATTATATCTAAATATAATATAAATAATATTTATCATTGATGAGATAATAATTAGGGATTTAATTAAATTAAATCACCTAACTAATATTATCCCATAATTAATTTAACCATAATTATAATCCAATTATAATTATCTAAATTAATTAATTATTCATAATATATATATATATATATATATATATATATATTAGATAGAATATTATGAATTATTAGTTAGAGATATAATCACATTAAATCTCTTAACTTATATATCCTATAATTAATTTAACCACAATTATAATCTAATTTTAATTATCTAAATAAATTAACTAATATATATATTTGCATATAAAATTCGGCCCCCCTAATATACTTAATTAAACAATTTTAATCCCCCATTCATTAATTACTATTATGTCCTCTTTTGGTTCCAAGTCTTATGTGTGACCCATTAAGTTTTTATTGCTACTAGCCGTATACAACTATTGAATTAGTGTCCAAAATTACATTCAACCTTTTGTATATCGGAATGAGTGCACGGACTGTGAATAACAAAATCGTAAACATTCCCCGGAGCTATAAGAAGACAGGTTGATTCCGTCGTTGACCTTTCTGTATTAGGTCCAGTATAATTCGATCCTTCACCAGCTATATCCTCGAACGAATCTTATGACTATGGATAGTGTCAAGTCATATAAAGCGAGACGTTCATTTTACTTGTTAAGGTAGAGTTAGCTCCGAATAGATAGATTAAGTGAAATCTCTATTTCAACTCTTAATCTATCACCTTGCAAGGATTTAGAGTCAAGTCTTCCACAAGCGATCCTGGAAATATCTCACATTTATCAGGAGTGACGAATGCTCAATCCAATATTAACTATTCTGCAATTACTTCGTGTGATACCCAATGCCTGCCCGCACACACCCTAGGGTCCTCCCTGTTATGGATCGTGTTTGAACAGAGTCAAAGTATCACACTCCATAATCCAGAATCACTAATTAATATTCCTTTGGGTATGATGATTACTTATGTCTACTAATACCAATGTGATGAACATGTGACATAGAATAAATCCATCCATCCTGTTATCTCAAGTTGGGTCCCCAATCCTAATGAACTCTTTCACCGGATCCATGCTATTGTCCAGATATCTTCATATATGAAGCTTGTGAGATCAGCTCACTGTTCATAACAGAAGACACTATTACATGCAATTCTCAACAGTATTATGTCAATCCCTATTTAAACATATTACTTGACTTGGGGTGGTTTTAAGTTTATTAGTTTATTATAAGGTTTGGTCTCACTTCATGCTTGTATGAACACTTTATAATCACTTTAAATCAACTTCAGGATTTTCTTTTATTTGACTTAATTAGTTCATAAAAAAATGAATACCTTTATATAGTTAAACCAAACTATATCTTATTAAAACAAATGATATAAAAGAACAATTCATTTACAGCCGGTTTATATCCTACAACAATTGGTTATAGGACACTAAACCCCAACACAAAAGCCATGTGGAGAGGGGGTTCGTTTTTCCAGTTCCAAGGGTGATTAGTGACATTTTAGGCTATTTCGAGACTACCATTTGTCAGCTGCACCCAAACGGCTGTCTAGATATAGTATTAGATTCTTATCTTGCGGCGAATCTAGGGGTGGTCTTAGCACCTCGAGTCTTTAGGTTCCTTCACACGCTGACCAAGAGAAAAATTGAGCACCACCTGACCTTCTCTAAGTTGAAGGGCTATTCGCCCTTCTACGAAAAAATGTCCAATGTCCACAATTGGAGTGATACATATTTCTTCATCAAGCTGTCGAAAGGCGTATCTTTAGGGTTCCCGTTGTCTTGGAACTATAATCCCAATGGTAAGGCTGGGGAGACTATCACTCTTTCTCCTACCGAGGAAAGGGTCGTCGGGCTCTTGAGGTCCGTAAAGATGAATTTTTTGTCGTACGCCCAAGCCTTAGAGTTTGTGGCTGAAGGTGTTCCATTGGTTCGCTGCGAGGATGCTTAGATCATCTACAAGACATACCCCCAGTTTATTGAAGGTATTTGACTTTATCTTTTTGTAATTTGACTTTTCTTTTTGTTCCCTTGGTAGGGAGATGCCTAACGCTGATGATGCCATTGTAGAGCACCGTAGGCGGATGAATGACTTGGAGGCTAAAAAGAAGGCCGATATGGCGACTGCTGAGAAGAATAAGGGGAACGCCCTCATGAGGAGGTGGAGGCCAAAGCTGATAAGAAGGCCAGAACTGCCCCCGCTAGGGGAGTTAAGTTGATAGTGGCAGCCACTAATGCTGGCAAGCCGAAGGTGGACTAGTTTCAGTCTAATCTTGGAGGGGTAAGATTTTTTATTCGTTTAGTGCGGTATTCCAATCTTTTTAGATTTTGACTTGTACTCCTTTCTTCAGCTTGAGAAGCCGATCTTGGCGGGCATTAGCTCGTCAAACATGGTGACAGAGGAGAGTGAGGCCATTATGAATGATCTCGATGAAGCCTTCGGACGGCTCTATATGGTCTAGGAGGTGAAGGCAAAGTACCCTAGAACCAGCCATGCCAAGATGGTGAAGAGGAAGCTCCTAGCGGTAAGCTTTTACGTTTAACTCTAATTCCCTTCTCCATTTCAACTTTTAACCTTTAGCTTCCTTTACTTGGTAGGCATATACTCATATCTGCGCTCTGGAGGCAAACGTCGTCCAGAATGTTGCTGATAAGGCAACAATAAAGAATATGGAGGCTGAAGTTTCCAATGCCAATTCTAACATCGCTGCGTGGCGGCCCTTAATTCCAGCAAGGACATCAAGATAAAGGAGCTAGAGGATAAGTTAGCGGCAGTCATAAAAGATCTTAAGGTTGCCCAGGCTGAGCTGAAGGATACGGATGCCTTGTGTGGCAGCCGAGCATTTTACTATGGCGAGCGGATCATGGTCGTCGTCAAGATCAGCTACATAGAGTTAGGCTTTGTCGATCCGGAGGTGTGCGTTCCTAGTGCCAATGAGGCGAGGAAGTACAATGCGATGGAGAATCCTCGCGATTACATCTACGGTCAGGTCCTAACCGAAATGAAAAGGAATGCTGGTGAGGACGTCAAGTCCTTCATCAATATGGATGAGGAGAATGACCATCTTAATAAGACGCCAGATGAGAAGTTCCCATCCCCAAATGTGCAGGGGGGGCTCTGAGGGGGCAGATGCTAAAAACTCCTCGACAAAAGGCGCTGGGAAGGCGGATGATCTGCCTAAGAAAGATACTCCTTCTGTTCAAGCAGGGAAGACAACCGTCGCTTCTTAGCTTGTTTATATTTTTATTTGTAATAGTTGTAGTTTGAATACAATTAGTTGTTTTGAGTTTATCCAGTACAATTCTCTTTATAAAAAATCATGCTTTATTTCACAGATATTTTATAAAAGTAGGGAAGATTTGGGGTAGGTGGCCAGCCATACCCCAATGAGTGAACCTTAAAAAGGTTTTTATCTTTAAGTCCTAAAGGAAATAAAACTGCCCTTGGTGGTGATCAATTTTTTTCCTATCTTTGAGGTAAATTAATCCGTCGGTGGGACTTTTCATTCTCCTATCTTTGAGAAGAGAGTTTTAGGATGTAATTTTCTCATGTTTGAGATAATTTTAACTCGCCCTTGGTGACGACCAATTTTTTTCCTATCTTTGAGGTAAATTGGTCCGCCGGTGGGACTTTTCATTCTCCTATCTTTGAGGAGAGAGCAGATGCACCATGGTGGCAGTTTGTAAATTAGAGGTGGCGCTTGTTGCCCCCCAATATTTTCATATCAAGAATATTTATATTCTGCAAAGACATTTAGAAAAAAATTATGATAAAATGATTCTTTATTAATGGTAATTCACCTTATTACAATGGATAATGGCCTCTTAGGTGAGCCTCATTAAAACCATTAATAAGAAAAACCCAATGGGAAAAACCCTATTAAATGAAAAAGAGTACTCGAGACCTGATTACATTTTACTCTTTGAGAAAGTATTTGCGTAGATTCTGTATTTTCCCTGGTGTTTTACTTAGTTATCCCCTTAAACTCGTTTAACTGAACATGTGTCCTTTTCTTAAACATATGACCTGTGATAATTGAAATGCGGCTTTTGGATATCGTGTCTCTACTTTGTAATTCCGAATGCATGTAACCAGGAGGTTTCCTAGCTTGCTTGTGATTGCGGGTTTAATATTTTTAGTTTACTTGGGGACAAGTAAAGTTTTAAGTGCGAGGAGGTTTGATAGGGGTCAAAACCCCTATCTTTGGGTACGGTTTTAGGACGGTTTTTAGCGTTATTTTAGGAATAAGCGAGCAATTCTCGCATTTATATGCTTTTGTGTGAGTTAGTTAGAAATTGTATATGTTCTATTTACTTTTCGTTGTTTAGGCTCGTTTTCTGATTATTTTAGGCAAATATGGCCAAATTAGCATGTACGTTAAATTTCCATCATCTTTTATAGCTAATTGATCCGCCAAAAGTCGCACCAAACGGAGTGTTTACTCAAAATAAGCGATTGGCGGGTCAATTTAGCCTCGGAACTAATGTTATTTGGAGTTTACGTGCGTGTGCAGGTTAAAACAAGAACGAGTTCGGGCGAAAATTGCATTTCGGGACATCCAGCAGTCGCACAAGGCGTTTTAGGCATTCCCGCTCATCGAAATGGCCTTTTTGGAGCCAGATCGGTGAGCTGGCACTGCCAGCCCGTCGAACAGGCCCCTGGAGGCTGGCTCGCCCAGCTCGGCGAGCTGCACTGTGAGAATCAGTCAAAAGACTGATTCCCCATCCCACGACGCCACGATCGACCCCACGTCTTCCCACCTGCAAAAGGATACGAATTAGGTCAGAAAGAGGGCCCGAACCGCGACTATAAATAGGACTTTTCAATTGTAAATTGGATATCTTTCATTTATTGTAATTTACCTTAGCCTTCACCCTTGAAGAATCCTCTCCACCTCCTCCGTCTCCTTCAACCTCCATTGAAACACCTTCGAAGCTCAATTCACCGAGGATTATTCAAGGTCCGTGCTTAAGTCCTAGGAAGCCGGCTGTAGGGTAGACAGGTTCCCTGAAAGGGATTTTCTCATCTCTTTCATCTAATTATGTTTTTATCCCTTGATACAGTCTATGAATCCTAGGCTAATTGTATCCCCGTGACAATGTTCTTCATCTTTAATAATATTTTAGGTCTTGTTTTGTTCAATGATTTATTTGTTTAATCTTTGTCTTACACTTTATTTAATTGGTTTAACTCATTCAAAAGCCCAAAAATCTAGTTGGCACATATTGTGAGCTGAATCTGACCTAGTCAGAGCCTAGGAGATTGACGGCCTCTTAGTTGATTAAGCCCAAATTACTGAGCCTTAGACCTAGTTTCGGCCTTACAAGGGAATCACGCACTAGGGACTTCAGAAGGGTAAGTAGGGTTAATCGCCTTGAATACAAGTGACTTAGATTAGGTTTTTAATCAATTGGCCTAATAATCTATCTTCATTATTATCATTCATACCATGTTCCTTCAGGTAATTGCATTAGTGAAAGATCACCTAGCAGTAATTTAACTTAATTAGGAGTAGTTTAACTTAATTAGGAGTAGAATAACTTAATTAGGTGTAGAATAACTTAGCTAGGAGTAGAGTAATTCAACTAGGAGTAGATTAACTTAATTAAAACCAAACTCAAATCCCCCCCCCAAAGCCTAGATAACACCTAAGACCCAGTAGCTCGATACTTGCAGGAATAAATCCTATGGATTCGATACCTGGACTTGTCCAGATTATTACTTGATAACGACGGGGTACACTTATCCTTTAGTGAGCCTTCAACGGGAGGCGCATCAAGCCCCACATGCGCCTTCATGCAGCTCTTTTAGGATCTCTTGACCTTCTTCCAGTGTGACACATTTAAGCCAAGGCTGGCTAAAGGACCTGTGATACAAGTGATCATTAATTAGGGAAAAGTAGGATGCTTTTCTCACCATCCTCCTAGCTTCATCCTTGTCTTCAGGCAAGGATCCATCTAGAAGATACCGATGGATGGGGGTTCGCCAATCTCTTGGAGCAAATGTCATTGCTGCTATGAATTCCTGGGCGAATGCTGGTTTCGTTTTTACCTCAAATGGGCATTTGAGGTCCGCCCATTGGTCCTTACTAGAGGCCAATTTAGCCAAGTGATCCACCTATGTATTGGATCCTCTAAGTACATGGATCATTTCCCACTTTACTTCTTCGTTTTCTAAGTGGTTCAGGATTCGCTTAGCCTCCTCAACGTATTTCACCAGAGTTTCATCATTGACACTGAAATTCTGAATCATTTGGTTTACCGTGAGCTTGGAATCACTGTAGATCATGACTCCTTCAAGCATAATCTCTTTTAACAGACGTAGCCTAAGAATTAAGACCTCATATTCTGCAGCGTTATTTATTGCTGGAAAGTCTAGTTTTGCTGCATAATGCATTTTGATGTATTCCGGACCTTTGATCACAACTCCTATCCCAGCACCTTCAGTTGATGATGCGCCATCGGTGTACATGGTCCACTCTTTCGGTTTTTCCGACGTATCACAACTCTCTGCTTAATTGCTCCCAACTGTCTATTGATCCTGCTGTAAGTGACTGAAACTAGTCATACGTCGGTCCCTTTAACGTGGTCAAGAACATCTAACAAATAATACCTTCACTAGCACCATAAATTTCCAGGAGCTCTCTGTATTTTCTCGCATGGGTTCTGAATTCTCATCTCCCATGTAGCTAGGAAGATTGGGGACTTTAAACCTTCTATCAAGGGCGAACTCTAGGATACGCCTTATAAACGGTGATTTCCTGTTGGCATGTTGATTGTGTCTTGCATTCTCCTCATTCTTCCTTTGCAGGGCAGCTTGAATGCCCCTAGCAAGTTCGGCATTCATATAATCATGATCTATCTTTGGGCGATCTCTGCTTCTCGATCTACTACCCCGAGATTAAGAAGAACTTGATGATAGGTCTGACAGAAAACGCCCGCCAGCCCTACCATGCCTCCGGGGTGGAGGGGGTGTTCTTTTGTTATGGGAACGGGGTCTCATTCGCTTGGAACGGGAACGCCTTCTGCGTCTGGGACTCGCGGCTCCACCATCTTGGTGACCTTGAACAACCACCGCTCCTATAGGTTGCTCTTGTCCCACTGCCGCTGCGGGGGGTGGTCCACGTCCTCCAATTACAATTCTAGGATTTTGTATGTTCGTTGGAGGTACCTGGTTATTCCTTCGGCTCCCTACATGTGGATCTTCAAACAATCTTCTATTCAGGGGCAGGTCGTGTCCTGACACCGTATTTGTTATCATTGCGTCCACTGGATTGCCTAGTTAAGACAGAAATGATGATTCCAACCGGGATCGTGGCCTTACATTGCGTTCTCCCAATCAGACACTCTAGGTCTTCGAGGGGGGTGGCGAAGTGTTGGTATAACTCCAATTGTTGGTCCGTCTACAAGTGGGTTAGCAAAATATGGTCTCAGTCGATCCGTGACCTCCATGCCATAATTATTTGCCACGAGGTCGATGATAAGATCAGTATAGCTTTCCGGTGACATTTCTCGTGCATCATGAACAAGAGGAGGTTAATTGTTTCCTTGATTAACTGGGATTGCGGGTGCATTACTTATTGAAACTGGAGCAGTAAGTAGGGGTGTTGTTATCCCAGATGAAGGATGCTGCCCTTTGTTAGCCATCTTATGTTCGTGGTGTAAGCTCTTTTTTTATTAGATCCACCACCTTCACCACACCAATTGATACCACCCGGTTGAATTTACGTCGGAGCTCCACCTGTGGGGGGGCGTCGTTGGGTTTGGCCGGGGGGACTTCGATGCTAAAGTTAGTAAAATATAGAAATTGATAAAGTGAATGCACGAAGAATAGTGTTGAAATGCGTGTGCCTCAATAGCTTGGCTTGCAAGGCTATTTATACTAGGATAGTTGTAACTATCGACCTTCTAACTAGAAAGTCTCCATTAATGCCTCATTAATGGCAGTTATTATGTTCATTCAAGTATGACCGTTAGCTCATTTATGGAGCTATCTCTTGTCATTAATGATTTCAGTTTCCATACAAGAAGACGGCGCTCGCATCTCTTGGGCGTATCGCTGCCAGATGGGGGTCTCCCAAGTAGCTACTTGAAAGCCCATGTAGGAAGGAAATTCTCCCCCAATCATAGCAATAACAGGTACATCATCAGCTTTTATAACCTCAACGCTGTTAGGGAAAGGAATCTTAACCATTTGGTGCAAAGTGGACGGAACTCCCCCAAGCTTGTGGAACCAAGGTCTGCCCAATAACAGAGAGAATGTGATTGGAATATCCAATATAGTGAATTCTACGTGTGTCTTAACTGTTCCTGTCTTGACATTAGCTTCAAAGGTACTGATAACCGGACGTTTAGAGTCGTCGTAAGCACGGATCATTATGTGTGACTCTTTCATACTTTCTTCTGGTAGGCCCTGTTGAGCGATTTTCGTAAGTGCACGGTTTCGCTTGTAGTAATAAAAAGATATCGATCCCACAGGGAACATTTTTCAACAAAAACTTATTTATGTGTAGATTAAATACGACTTAAAGTTTATATAAATAGATAATCGTTATTTGAAATTGGGTTTGAAATTGATAGAATAAGAATTAGATAGGAATATGTAGAATGTTAGAAATTAATTCTATTTTGAGTATAAATTTACAAAACAGGAACGTTTAGTGCTTTAGAAAAAGAGAATAAATGTATTCGTTTGCATTAAGCAAAGAAAACAACTTTAAACTTTGTATAAATTATAAAAATGTAATAACGTAAACTCCTTCAATTAACGGGCTTTGAACTGCAGACAATCCTCCCACGGTCGGGTTAGATTGCTACCTTAACCAAATTAATACTTTTGCAAGAATCAATTTGCCTAAGTGTTCAACAAAGTTTCCTTGTAATGATTTTGAATTCAACTACGTATTAATGAAAACACCAGAACTCACTTCGGATCATTTACCATAAGTGCTACATAAAAATATATTGAATTATATGAACTTTATTAGATGAAGTATGAATTTGATACAAGTTTACAGAGAAAAAGAAGCATGGAAGCTTTCGTCGACTTTCAAGTGAACGGGTTTGTCAATCCTTTCCTCGAACCTCGATTAGAGTTTGTCAGGCTCCTGGGTCGAATCCTCTACTAAATCTTCTCGCTGAATCCTCAGAATAGTGACGGGTACTTCTACTACCAAAATGTAAACTAATATGAATAAATCTTAATCTAAATCTAAATGCTACTGTGTTTGTAATTATTTGATAAACAATGTGTGTACATCATATTGCTTTTTACAAAATCGAACTTCTAACTCTGAATTGCTTGACTCGGAATTTCTGCATTAATTCTGTACTAAATATTCTCTTCAATTTTTCTATATCGTCAACTCTGAAATCAACTCTTTATTTATAGATGTTGAAGAGTCGGGTCTAAGGAACATGTCTGCTGCGAAGAGACGTTCTTATCCAATCGAACGGACGCGTTTCTTTGAAAACGAACAAGTGTATATAGTGATGCCTGAAAATCTGAACTTACCGAGAATGTAAATTCTCGGCCGAGAATGAGGAAACAGATTTTCAGTCTTCGAAATGATAAGGGGGAGAGCTGGGCGACACGTGTCGCGATCGAGAATGGAGGATTCTCGGTCGCGACATGGGATTAATTTCCTCCGTCTTGACTTCGTCCTCGTCCTCATTTCGGTGTGTTTAATTTTCGTCATCTTTGACTCCTTTTGTAGGGTTTTTCCTTCGTTTTTTACCTCTTTTCGTTCCTATTTGGATTTTACCAAATATTTAGGTACCTTGCATGAAAGAAACATATTTGAACGTAAAAGTACTCTAAATAGATATAAACAGTACGATTTTATAGCAAAACTGATGTAAATATTAATGACATTTTAGGTATATTTTGGGCTTAACAAATCTCCACACTTAATCTTTTGCTAGTCCCGAGCAAAATTTCACTGAATTTATTCTTTAACTAACCTCTTTATGAAAATAGAACATATATCTTTGTATTTCGTTTAAAATTAGTTAAGCCGAACTTCGCATGGCAAATTTATACGCAAAATATCAAACTAACTTAGTATAAATACAATATATCATTCGTCTTGTATTTTCAATTTTTGAATTGAAGCATTCGGGACAATATAAGTACGCATGTTATTTAGTCTTTCGTCTCAAGGTATTTCAAAGCACAAAATTTCCTTTCCCAAACCTAAATTATTACATGAAATGAGTAAGTATTTTGGGTTTAATTTATTTGATTAGTTACGCCCGAGATAAGGGTGGTCTTGATCGTAACTTTATATGCTTTTATTTGCTTTGTGTTCGCTTAAGAGGTACCGACCATGCCATGGGTGGACGCAATCGTTACTTTAAACTTAAACATGTTCAATTTTTGCTTAAACGTTCCTTCCATACCTCGATTGTGATAAGGGTGGTCGCAATCGTGGTCAAAAGTAAATGATACTTAATTTTCTTCCCTTTCATACCTCGATTGTGATAAGGTTGGTCTCAATCGTGGCCAAGAGTTAAGAATACGATTAATTAATTATTTAACATGAGTTATAACAATTAAAATTATAAATTGGGAAAAAGAAAAATAGCACATTCATCCTATATTGACTTAAAATTCAACATGTATTATGGCTAAAGTTTCCTTAAAAACTTCAATTGATGTTAATGTAAGACGAAAATCAAACCGAGATAAAAATTGTTAGTTCAATTTAATGCCTATAAACCTAATTGAAAATTTAAAATAAGATTTATTTTTATCATGATTTTATGATATAAGATAGAGATTGAAAATAAAGAATTTATTTACTTAAATACATTCACTCGAAATGTTTTTACTTAAAATCGTATCGAAGATTTGTGAAAACTTAAGATCAAAAATGTTGCCTGTATAGAAATATTATTTCTAACGATAAAAATGACCTAAAAATAATCATAAGGTAAATATTTTCAAACATATGAAAATAAATGTAAAGTTATGAAAATAAATGTTTAAAAAGTAATATCATTATTGAAAAATGTTGCAAAATGTGTTGCATTTGCATAAAACAAGTGTTGCATTAAAACTTATTCTTATTCGTTATATTCATTCGTACGTGTAATAAAACGATATATGCAATATCTCCTCCCACACTTAAATTGGACCATGTCCTTATTGGTGCAAGAATGGATAAAACACGTAAAATATATGAATTAACATAGACGAAATAAGATAAAAATAAATTCATCTAAGAAAATAGAAAAGGCATTCATCATAATTGAAAATAAAATTGTACCAAACAAAAGAAAATAAAAATATTGTACCAAACATAATTTAAAAACAACAAAATGTGATAGAAAAGATAAAACCTAAAGATTGGAAGGCGAATCCGGAGGAGATGGTGAAGTTTCAATGTTTTGACGACGGAAGAACGAAAGCATCCGACGACGGGTAGATTTGTGCTCCCTCCTCAAGTTGTTGAGGTTGTCATTCATCACCATATTGTTCTCAACCAAATCATCAATCCGTAAATTCATTTGTCGATTATGTGAATTGATTTGGTTCAAAATCCGCCTTAAATCAACCGGATCATCTTCTTGTGGTGCTTGAGCTTGGGGTTGTGCTTGTGGTGCATTCGCCGCCTCTTCCTCCTCTCCGCCTTCTTCGGTACCTACAAATTGGGAACTTGAAGCTCCTCCTCCAATATTACCACGAAGATGGGCAATACGGGACCGAAGGAACCGAAGAAACCAATAAGTGAGCTTGTTCAAGAGCCGAAATATTCAAAAGCGGAACATATCCATGGTAGGAAGACATGTCATAACCGGCTAATTCTCCACGGGCACCCAAAACTATAGCGGTAATAAAATTACCTAGAGGGACTTGAATGGTGTGAGCCCTCGAAGCACGATACAAATTATCAAATAGCATACCAATGTTATCAACCTTCAAACCTTTCAACAAGCAATCAATAACAAACAAATCCCAAACTTGAATCTTGGAGCTCTCAACACAACCAAACAATGAAAAACTCAAGAATTTGTGAAAGAAAAACAAACAATTGTCCTTAATCATCTTGCTTGAAGTGTTTTTCGAGTTAAAATAGTCTTGACCCGAAAGAGTATTCCAAATGGGGTCATTATCAAAATCCTTTGGCTTGTCAAAGAAATCACTTGTAGGGAAACCAAACATATTTCTCATGGCTTCATAATCTATGGTGTAAGTCACACCATTATTTCTAAAAGAGATAGAAGTTTTCTTCTTATTGATTTTCAAAGTGACCAAAAACTCCACAATGTATTCCGTAATGCTAGGAAATCGCATTGCAACAAAAGTTTGCCAACCTAAAGTATCAAGGAAAGTATTAATCCGAGTAGAGAAGTTTAATTCCCTTACTGAATCAAAGTCAAGTGCATGTCCACAAACTCCCTCTTAGAATTGGAAAAATGTGTGAAGCGTTCCACCTCTTCTTCGGAAGCAATGTCAAAATAAGCCCCACAACAAAGACGAAGACGATTCACCTCCGTAATCTTAGTGCGATTGGCGAAAACCTTTGTTCTAGGCATGATGGTTGGTGTTAGGGTTTGGAAATAGAGAGAGAAAAAAAAATGTAGAGAGAATAACCAAAGGTTGAAGATGAGTTGGGAATGGAAGGGGTGAATTGAATGAAAGAGAAGGTAGATGAATGGGGTAATTGATTGTGAATAGGGATGAATAAATTGGGAAGAGTAAAAGTAGTGTATTGGGAAGAGTTTAGAGTATTGGATTGGTTATAATTTGAGGTGATGTGATGTTTGTGTAAGGAATAGGTATTTATAGGGTTGAATAGAGTGAAGTATAGGTAGATTAGGAATAGGAATATGTCAAATTTAGTGCAAAAATTCGGATTTCCCACGCCTACAGCACGCGTGTCGCGACTGAGAATCTGGATTCTCGGTCGCGACACGGCAATTTCAGAGAAGATTTCTCTCTGAAATTGGCTTGTTTTCGCTGATCTTACCGAGAATATTTAATTCTCGGCCGAGAATCGGCCCCTGGTGGCTTAAATTCGCACGTATTAACTCCATTCGGTCAATTTTCTGAGCAATTATGACCTGGAACTAATTAAAACTGTACATGTACTTAAAAACATAAATGAAAAATCATTAATTACAAGGAAAACCAAAGGTTTATCCTTATTAATTGGAAAATAATGAGATATAAATGCCTTAATGAGTTTTAATGAATCATTAATGTACATTAAAAACAAATAAGTTAAATGAATCATCTTAAATGTAATTAATTGTAAATTTATGTATGTAGGAATTCATCGTTTATAACTTGAAACTAATAAGTTTGATATAAAGACAGAAATTAATAAAAATAAATTTAACTCATATAAGTGATAATCATTATATAAGTTCATTGAAGTCATTATCATGTTCATATTGCATTAATGAGTAGAATTTATTAACATGAAATGGATTTAATAAAGATTTGATGGATTATCATATTGGAATTGGAATTAATAAAAACCAGAATCAAACTTAAGAAATGAACTAATAATGAATCGAAATTTTTATTGAACAACATATATGTACAAAATGAAACAAAACATAAATACAAAGAAAATTTAAATATACACAAAACATAAACATATTTACAAACTTAAACTACTCTAAATTTTTATTGGGATTCGCATAGCCCTATAACATTCGAGTTTCAACTGCACAAAATTTTGACGTTCGGGTGCAGAGAGAAAGCCTGTCCTAAAGATACGTCTCATGAGGCCTTCACTTTCCAAGAACTCATAGTCCAATGTTGGAAAGGATTCAGCATCGCTCCAAGGAACGGAAATTGTCCCCTTGGCCCCGAGAATTATCCCACATATGATATTGCCGAAACCAATCTTCTTATCCTTGGATCGAGAAGCGGCAACAAGACCTTCCATCAAAATTTTGGAGGTATCAACTGTATTGCCTTGGAAAATATCTCCAAGGACATATAAATCCGTGTCTTTGACAACACTACTAAATGTGCGGCCGAACAAACTGTGACACAGGAATTTGTGTAAATATAACATCGAATTGGAGTTGATGGATTGGTTGTAGGCGAGACGAGGATTGAAACGCCAAAATCCTGTTAGCATCCTCCAAATGTCACGGGATGTCATATCTCTGCCAGGATGATGTATGGTTGTATCCCTCGGGGGAAAACCAAACCAGGCATGTAATTCAGGGTATCCAAACGTAAAAGTTTCGCCATCTCTACGAAAACTGAGACGCACCCGTCGCTTGTTCATGAAGCGTACTATACAGAAAAATTCGAGAATCCAGTCTCCAATAATAGGAAACTTCATATGGGCAAACTTGGTCCATCCTAATCTCTCTAGATAGCGATTCATATCGTCACTGATCCCGAGTTCATCATTTAAGAACTCGTCCATATACAGCATGCCAACAAAGAATTTGCAGCGAAGTCTGTAGTAGCGTCTGCCTTCATCATGATTGTATATAAGAAATGGCGCACCGTAGCGTTCTGATAAGTCAGGACGCTTGTTGCGTGAAGCAGCAATCTGCTTTGAAGTTTTGGTTTTTGTAGTCATGGTTTTGAGGGAAAAAGTTTCTGTAACTTTTGTTTTAATGGTGTTTTTAGAATATCAGATATGTGTCTGAAAGAGATGAATAGAAAAGTAACAGAAATCCGAACCTCTTGATTTATTTATAGGAATCATATGACGAAAGAAAGTGTCTTTTTGATGCGAAAAAGCATAAAATCAGACCTCTTCGAGTTGACGAAACTCAATTTTTCGAGTTTGAAAAGTTGTGTCTGTAGGAGGAAGAAGAAACAAGGCTGACAGGTGCCAAAAATACCCATGTCGCGACCCAGAATCCTGATTCTCGATCGCGACACACTGATTTTCTCTCGGAAATCAGGCGTCGAAACCCTTTATTTCTGATTCTCGACCGAGAATATAAATTCTCGGTAAGATCAAAAAATCTCTTACCTTCTTGGATAATTCTGAAAATGCAAATTCTCAACTGAGAATCCTGGATTCTCGACCGAGAATTGCTAATTTCTTCTGATTCGAACTATTAACGTAAAATCTAATTAAAAACATGACTTATATATATTTCTATGCATTTATAACTTAATATAAATTCATCTATAAAACGAAAATCATAAAAATGTGTAAAAATAAAAGCTAAACTATGAATTTAAACAAAAATAAAAGAAAAGAAGTACATAAAAATGGATTAATCTTCACGAAATTTTGTTATGAAATTAATTTCCTTAATTGGAGCATTTTCATAATAGATTCTGCATCTATTACCGTTAACCTTAAAGCGAACTCTGTTAGGTCCTTCAAGTTCTAAAGATCCATAGTCGAATGTTTTAATGACTAAATATGGTCCTGTCCATCTAGACTTAAGTTTACCTGGAAACAATCATAGTCGTGAATTAAACAACAGTACCTTATCTCCAACGCTAAAGCTTTTGACTTTAATCTTGGCATCATGCCATTTTTCACTTTCTCTTTATATATTTTTGCATTTTCGTAAGATAAATGTCGTAATTCATCCAACTCATTTAAGTCGAGCAAACGTTTCTTACCTGCTTGTTGTAAATCATAGTTAAGTGCTTTGATAGCCCAATAGGCTTTATACTCTAATTCTACTGGTAAATGACATGCTTTCCCATACACTAATCGGTATGGTGTCATTCCTATTGGTGTTTTGAATGTAGTATGGTATGCCCATAACGCATTGTTAAGTTTACAAGACCAGTCTCTCCTTAAAGACGAAACTATTTTCTCTAGAATCCATTTGAGTTCTCTATTTGATATCTCTGCTTGACCATTCGATTGAGGATGGTATGGCATAGATACGCGGTGGTGTACTCCATACTTTCTCATAAGCGTTTCAAAAGTTCAGTTTATGAAATGGGTACCTCCATCGCTTATCATGACTCTAGGGCATTCAAATCTACAAAATATATCTTCAAGAAACTTAACGACAACCTTGGCATCATTCGTAGGGGTTGCAATTGCTTCCACCCACTTAGAAACATAATCTACGGCTACTAAAATATAAGTTTTACCAAAATAAAGGGGAAAAGGACCCATGAAATCGATCCACCACATGTCGAAGACTTCAACTTCCAACATGTTCGTGAGAGGCATCTCATCTTTCCTTCCTAAATTCCCGGTTCTTTGACATTTGTCACAACGAATAATAAATGAACGAACATCCTTAAACAATGTAGGCTGAAAGAATCCACATTCTAATATCCTAGCTACTGTTTTACTAACGCCGTTATGTCCTCCATAAGAGCTAGAATGGCATTCTGACATTATAGACTTGTATTCATTTTCGCTAACGCATCTCCTAATCATACCATCACCATAAGTTTTGAACAAGAAAGGATCTTCCTAAAAATACTGTTTAACATCGGAAAAGAATTTTTTCTTTTGATGGAAATTTAACCCTTCTGGAACAATGTTAGCTGCGAGATAATTTGCTATATCCGCATACCATGGTGCCATGATACTTTTTATCTGATAGAGATATTCATTGGGGAAATCATCTCGTATACCGATAGTCTCACCTATAGGACCATTTTCATCTTCGAGTCTTGATAAATGATCGGCGACAAGGTTTTCTACTCCTTTTTTGTCTTTAATCTCTATATCAAATTCTTGTAACAACAAAACTCATCTAATCAGACGCGGTTTTGCATCTTTTTTAGCAAATAGATACCGTAAAGCTGCGTGATCGGTATATATAATAACTTTAGATCCTAGCATGTACGACCTAAATTTATCACATGCAAAAACTACCGCTATCATTTCTTTTTCGGTTGTGGTATAATTTAATTGTGCACTAGATAATGTGTGAATGACATAATAAATAACATGAAGTTTCTTATCCTTCCTTTGACCTAAAACACATCCTACGGCTAAGTCACTTGCATCACACATGATTTCAAAAGGTAGATCCCAATCGGGTTTAGCAATTATGGGTGCACTGACTAAAGCTGCTTTCAATGTTTCAAAAGCTTTAACACAATCTTCATTAAAATCAAAGGTTGAGTCTTTCATAAGTAAATTAGTAAATGGTTTGGAAATCACAGAAAAGTTTTTTATAAATCGTTTGTAAAAACCTGCATGTCCTAAAAATGACCGTACTCCCTTAACAGTAGTTGGAGGGGGTAATTTTTTTCTATCACTGAAGTTTTTGCTCTATCCACTTCCAATCCTTTTTCATATATTTTATGACCTAAAACAATCTTCGTCAACCATGAAATGACATTTTTCCCAGTTTAACACTAAATTCGTTTCCTCACATCTAGACAAAACTTTATCTAAATTTCCTAAACATGCATCGAAAGAATCTCCGTAAACCAAAAAATCATCCATAAAAACTTCCATGATATCTTCAATGAAATCGTTAAAAATTGCAGTCATACAACGTTGAAATGTTGTTGGTGCATTACATAGACCAAAGGGCATTCTCCTATATGCAAAGGTTCCATAAGGACATGTGAAAGTTGTTTTATCTTGATCATCCGGGTAAATATAAATTTGAAAGAATCCGGAGTAACCATCTAGAAAATAATAAAAAGCATGACCGGCTATCCTTTCGATCATTTGATCGATGAAAGGTAGAGGAAAATGATCTTTCCTGGTGGCTTTGTTTAGGTTCCTATAATCTATACAAACCCTCCAACCGGTGGTGGTTCGCGTAGGTATTAATTCACCTTCGTCATTCCTTACAACAGTTATGCCTCCCTTTTTAGGTACACAATGGATTGGACTGACACATTCACTATCCGAGATTGGATAAATGATTCCATTGTCTAAAAGTTTAGTAATCTCATTTTTGACTACTTCTTTCATATTCGGATTTAAGCGTCTTTGCCTATCCGCTTTAGGTGGCTTATCTTCTTCTAAGTGAATTCTGTGCATTACAATACTAGGTTTAATTCCTTTTAAGTCTGAAATTTGCCATCCCATACTTCCTACCCTATTTCTAACAACTTCTTTCAATTTTTCTTCTTGATCATTCGTTAACTTGTTAGAGATAATTATAGGTAGAGAATCGCCTTCGCCTAAGAAAGCGTACCTCAAATGGTTGGGTAACTCTTTAAGTTCTAATTTACGGGGTATTACAATTGAAGGCGGAACTGGTCCATCTTCTAGAATCAAAGGCTCTGGGTCCTTATCTTCTAATTCTTCACCCATTATTGGTTCTATTATTTCTTCTTTTTGAAAAATGTCATTGACATATTCTTCAACTAAGTTGAGTTTCATACAAGCGAATTCCTCCATAGAATATTTCATTGCTTTGTTCATATCAAACTTGATCTTATCATCTCCTATCCTTAACACTACTTTCCCTTCCGACACATCAACTAGAGCACGTCCCGTGTTCATAAACGGTCTACCAAATATTAGTGGACAATTAACGTCATATGCAAAATCTAATATAACGAAATCGGTAGGAAAAATAAATTTGTCAACTTTAACTAAAACGTCTTCAATTATACCATATGGTCTTTTAGTGGTTTGATTTGCTAATTGCAAAACCATATTGGTACGTTTGATATCTTCTTCTAAACCTAATCTATTAAAAATAGACAACGGCATTAAGTTGATACTCGCTCCTAAATCACAAAGACAACTTGAAAATTCAATATCTCCCAATTTACACGGAATTGTAAAACATCCGGGATCTTTGAGTTTAGTGGGTAAAGTACTTGACACTATTGAACTACAGTCTTCAGTTAGCGAAATAGATGAAATTCCTTCCCAACTAATTTTCTTTGAAATTAAATCCTTTAAGAACTTACCATGGTTAGGAATTTGCGTAATTGCATTCATAAATGTTAAATTAATGTGGAAAAGGTGTTTGTCCAGAAATGTTAAAAGTTGTTTGTCATAGTCCTTATTTTGGACTTTGTGTGGAAAAGGTGGTTTGGGTACAAAAGTTTTTGTACTTGAGTCAATTGGTGAACTTTTGTGTTTGAAGTATCTTCTTTGGATTTTGGTAAATCAGTTCCTCGTAAAGTCGAATCTCTGGGCATTTCCGGACCTAAGTATTTTTTCCCTGAACGAAGAGTGATAGCCTTTACATGCTCTTTCGGATTTTCTTCCGTATGGCTGGGAAGACTTCCCTCTTTTCGGGATGGAATTGATTTAGCAATTTGTCCAATTTGAACCTCCAAATTATGGATGCTAGATGAGTGGTTTTTAATAAGCTGGTCGAATTTATTTTCGATCCGTTTAAAACCATCATCGTGATTACTTATTTTTCCACCGATAGCATCTATAAATTTGTCGATTTTAGAAGATAAAGTGCTAATCGTATCTCTTGATTGATTTTGATAATTATTGGTACGATTTTGATTAGCATTGACATTATTATTATCTCTCTAGTTAAAGTTAGGATGATTTCTCCATCCAGGATTATAGGTATTAGAATAAGGATTATTAGTTTGGTTTTGCCCTTGGACAAAATTTACCTGTTCGATCTCGCTCATACCTTCATAATCCACATCCGTTTGGATTGGATTACCGTTAGAATCGCATGGTGCCATAAGCCTATCAATTTTGTGCGATAAGGCAGAAAATTGGGCTTGTAACATCGCAACTGGATCAAGATTCACTATACCTTTAACTGATGATGTGGTTAAGGATGATGGTTTTGCCACCGGTATATGTCCACGATCTGCGGGCCACATACTGCTGTTGATTGCCATTTCCTCCAAAAGTTCTCTTGCTTGGGCAGATGTCTTCTTCATAAATAGCCCTTCCGACATAGCGTCTAATGAACCTCTAGTTGTAGGATTTAATCCATTATAAAATGTTTGCATTAAAAGTGCACCGGGCAATTGGTGATGTGGGCATAAACGCTGAAGTTCTTTAAAATGTTCCCAAGCCTCATAAAGAGTTTCGTTATCATTTTGAGAAAAAGATGTTAACTCTTTTATGACTCTTGCGGTTTTTGTTAAAGGAAAATATTTTGATAAAAATGCTTGGGCTAGTTGGTCCCCAAGTTTCGAATGTTGCGCCTGGCATAGAAGTTAACCACTCTTTGGCTATGTCCTTCAAAGTGAAGGGAAAGAGGCGAAGTTTGATTGCTTCAGCAGTCACATCATTTATTTTAAAAGTGCACAAATTTCAAAGAAATTTGTCAAGTAGGTATTAGGATTTTCGTTAGGTAACTCGTAAAATGTTACATTATTTTGCAACATATTAACCAATGCTGGCTTAATTTCAAATTGGTTTGCATTTATTTGGGGTCTAACTATGCTATTGGTTACACCGGCCACTCCCGGCCTAGCGTAATCCATAAGTGTTGCCATATTTTGTGGCTCTGTATTTGTTTTTAATGGAGTCTTATTTTTGTTTTTCTTGTTTTTCTTGTTTTTCTTGATGGTTTTTTCAATTTCTGGGTCTAACGGTTTTGGTGGAATGCCTGAACTTCGAGAACTGCGCATGAACTTGAAATCTTGCACGAACCGAAACTACCTTCAAAACAGAATTTTGAAAAATAAATATGTTAGTAAATTAAAATTTATTAATTACAAAAGTTAAAATAAGTATGTATAAACCTAGATTCGAAATAAAATACGAAAAATCTAAATTTTTGTTAAAAATTTTGGCGTTCCCCGGCAACGGCGCCAAAAACTTGTTGAGCGATTTCCGCAAGTGCACGGTTTCGCTTGTAGTAATAAAAAGATATCGATCCCACAGGGAACGTTATTCAACAAAAACTTATTTATGTGTAGATTAAATACGACTTAAAGTTTATATAAATAGATAATCGTTATTTGAAATTGGGTTTGAAATTGATAGAATAAGAATTAGATAGGAATATGTAGAATGTTAGAAATTAATTCTGTTTTGAGTATAAATTTACAAAACAGGAACGTTTAGTGCTTTAGAAAAAGAGAATAAATGTATTCGTTTGCATTAAGCAAAGAAAACAACTTTAAACTTTGTATAAATTATAAAAATGTAATAACGTAAACTCCTTCAATTAAGGGGCTTTGAACTACAGACAATCCTCCTACGGTCGGGTTAGATTGCTACCTTAACCAAATTAATACTTTTGCAAGAATCAATTTGCCTAATTCAACAAAGTTTCCTTGTAATGATTTTGAATTCAACTACGTATTAATGAAAACACCAGAATTCACTTCGGATCATTTACCATAAGTGCTACATAAAAATATATTGAATTATATGAACTTTATTAGATGAAGTATGAATTTGATACAAGTTTACAGAGAAAAAGAAGCATGGAAGCTTTCGTCGACTTTCAAGTGAACGGGTTGTCAATCCTTTCCTCGAACCTCGATTAGAGTTTGTCAGGCTCTTGGGTCGAATCCTCTACTAAATCTTCTCGCTGAATCTTCAGAATAGTGACGGGTACTTCTACTACCAAAATGTAAACTAATATGAAAAAATCTTAATCTAAATCTAAATGCTACTGTGTTTGTAATTATTTGATAAACAATGTGTGTACATCATATTGCTTTTTACAAAATCGAACTTCTAACTCTGAATTGCTTGACTCAGAATTTCTACATTAATTTTGTACTAAATCTTCTCTTCAATTTTTCTATATCTTCAACTCTGAAATCAACTCTTTATTTATAGATGTTGAAGAGTCGGGTCTAAGGAACGTGTCTGCTGCGAAGAGACGTTCTTATCCAATCGAACGGACGCGTTTCTTTGAAAACGAACAAGTGTATATAGTGATGCCTGAAAATCTGAACTTACCGAGAATGTAAATTCTCGGCCGAGAATGAGGAAACAGTTTTTCAGCCTTCGAAATGATAAGGGGGAGAGCTGGGCGACGCGTGTCGCGACCGAGAATAGAGGATTCTCGGTCACGACACGGGATTAATTTCCTCCGTCTTGACTTCGTCCTCGTCCTCGTTTTGGTGCGTTTAATTTTCGTCGTCTTTGACTCCTTTTGTAGGGTTTTTCCTTCGTTTTTTACCTCTTTTCGTTCCTATTTGAATTTTACCAAATATTTAGGTACCTTGCATGAAAGAAATATATTTGAACGTAAAAGTACTCTAAATAGATATAAACAGTACGATTTTATAGCAAAACTGGTGTAAATATTAATGATATTTTAGGTATATTTTGGGCTTAACAGGCCCAAAGAACTTAACATCTTCTTGGGGCATACGTTGAGTGCTGATCCATCATCCACCATAGCACAAGCGACCACTCTGTCTAACATCTCAACTAGAATGTATAGAGGCTTATTTTGATTCCTCCCTTCGGTTGGTAGATCATTATCGTAGAAGGATACTTCCATAGACTTGCTGCATATTTAAGTTAACATGTAGCATAAGACATTAGTTGACACCACTGATGGAGCCTCCATTTCTAACAGGGCCTTGACTAAAGCACTTCCATGTTCTGGAGATTTTATTATCAAATGCCAAACACTGGTCTGGGACAGACTTTTCTTAAGCTCTGTGATTAGCAAGTCTTCTTTCTCATTTTCCTTATCTGGAATAACTGATGTTGGAGCAGAGATACTGGGGGCAAGCAAGTCAATATGAGCTCCTTTGGGAGGTGGAACAACGTTGTGAGCACAACCACTCCTAGTCACATGGTTCACGCTGCAAGAACCATTCTCACCCTCTTCATTTGAGGAGACATTACTGAGATCAATTGGACAAATAGACTAAATCCTCTCAACTGACATGGTTTGTATGCTAGCATTTGCCCTTCTGAACTGTTCAAGTACAAAGCTCTCACTTACCCCTGAAGACATCATATTAATTGATTTCCTGAAGTCATGAAGTGGATTCTTCGTGGTGTTAGGCTTAGAAGGATTAATTATCTTCCTTTTGTCTATCAGGCGCTGAATATCTCGCTCCAGAGTCATACAACTGTTGGTGTGATGACCCATTGCCTGATGGTAAAAGCAGAAATTCCCAAGATCAGAACCTTGTGGGAGATCTGCGTATGGTTTCAGTGTCTCCATCAGTTTCACCTTCTTCAACTTGGAGAGTAAGGAACTGAGAGGAATACCCCATTGGTTGATGCCCAGATTATTCCTTGGATCATTCTTCTTGTCAGAGACTGCTGCTACATCAAGCGTCTTTACTTGAGTTGAAGACTTGTTTTGAGGAACAATAGCTGAACTAGGGTTTGTGTAGTTAGCAATTGGATTAACCTGATTGTAAGTTATTCCTCGATATCCACCTGATCCTATGGTACGAGATGCTTCATACTTTTCAACTCGAAGAGCCATATGATAAGCTTCATCATACGACTCGAAATCTCGGTAACGCATCGCACCATGATAAGGAGGCAAAGCACTTCCTATCAATTTGGAAATCATGTCTTCCTTATCGGGTTTGTTCTTAACTAGGAACTTTTTGTCCATCCAACGGTTGAAGTAATCCTCAAAAGGCTCATTATGCTTATGTTTAATCATCTCTAAGTCACTCATCTTGACCTTCATATGGGCTCGATACCCGTAATGATCTAAAAAGGCCTCGGAAAGTAGTTTCCAATCATTTTGGGTCTCCTCAGGAAGATTAATGTACTAGAGCAAAGCTCCATTTGCTAGTGTCGTAGAGAACAAGTTGACCACAATACGCCAAACAACCTCTCAGACGACGGTTAAAAACCGTTGTCCCGCAAGATATAAATCTATCATGGGGCTCGTTGCCGTTTGATGCACCTTCAGACGACGGTTATGTTTTGTCATGTGAAGGCACGTCACATGATAATAGCATATTTGCGTGAGGTCGTATTACTCGTGTTACGATGACATCTTATTTATTATTATCGTCACCTTTAATTTAATCGCATGACATCCTAATAATTAAAAACGCCAATTATACATTTGGGAAATTGGCATATTTAATTTGCGATAACAATTTGTATAATAATTTCTACTGTTCTAGCTTGTTTCAAATGGCATAGGTCTTAATCAATTATGTTAGTGGATTTATTTTCAGATGACTGATTCGTTTATTTTAATGTCTTTTTGTTGTTGTTTAGATGACATTTTTTTAAAATAAAATGTCACTTTTTGTCTTCTTCTTCGAAAGAATTTCTGGTTTTTACCTGAATAATAAAACATACTCAAATGAACATGAAATTCTGTATATCAATGGTTTTAAGTTTATTAGAGACCAATGCTCATAATCTGTTTACATTTGTACACATAAATTTCTGAATTAAAACTCAAAAAATAAGCAATACATATATAATTTCTGAAACAAATTGATCGTGATGTATCTACATATCTTGAAGTTATTATTAGGCCTATAATCCCAAAGTCTTGATATCTGCAAAACCAAATACAAGTCATTAATACACTAACATCATTACACAAAACCCTAAACGCACTAAGGACCTTTCCCCTTTCATGACCTTTCACTTAGCCACTATCATATCAGTATAAATAATAAGTTTTTCAATCGTCCAGTTGCATACATTCAACCCAGAAAACTTACATTGTATAATGGATAACCTTGCAAGTCTTCAGAAAAAGGTAATTTCAGACCTATGGCAATTGTACCTGGAGAACCCAAGGTGGCTTCTGGCCATCGAAGGTATTACATGTCAATCCATATTTTCTTCTTTAACTCTTCCTGATTTCATCTTTCAACTTACAATGATTCTTCTTATCTTTAATGATAACATGTCCTCTAGATGATAACTTCTTAGAATGGGCGGTCAAAATAAAAGGCCCCCAATACACCCCATATGAAAGAAGTGTATTTCAAATCCGAATCAGCTACCCTTTGGAGTTTCCAGACAGACCTACAATAGTAATATTAACTTATCTCATTAAGATATATGAACCTACATGGCATACACATACACTAATCAATGTATCCTCTTATTCTCAGTTTCGCTTCAGGACTAAGATCTATCATCTTAGCGTGGCTCATGAGGGGATGATTTCTCTTCCCCGTCTCCTTTCTCACCCTGCCTATCCCACTACCATGGTATATATCTGCCACAATTTATCTAGTTCATTTGATAAACACTTAATCATGTTTGCTGTTGTGGCATATATATTGTCTACTGGTACACCCCTCACTGAAGAGCCATTTTTTAGGCAAGAAGAAGTTGTTGAGCAATACCTCAGCAACAGGGCAGATTATGAGGGGATCGCCTAGAGATGAACTGAGGTGCATGCAATGTGGATATCAGCTCCAAATGTGGTTATCTTTAAAATTCCAAATCTCCTTTACTATCTCATAGTAAATGAGATTTGGAATTTCAAGGATAACCGAATGGCAACACTCACCCCCCTTTTTGTAATATAACGTAGAGCTTGTTATTCAGTTCATATGTATATGTATATTCAAGTCACATCAAAGGACATCTTATAGTTTGCAAGCCATATCGGAACATGCAAGTAGCCTAAATTAACCCTTTACTACATGCTTCATACATGCTCAATGACCCTTTTACAATGTTCCTGCCACTTGGATTGTACTTGTTGAACAATGAACATGGTAATGAAATCTATGAAGCTGTCACCACAAGGGACTCTCTTTGTGTTGAATGCATCATAAACCTATCACCATGCTGAATGCTTTTGTTTACGATAACAAGCCAAGTGAAAAGGAACATCGTAAACAAGATACACATACTCATACACATAAACATGCTTCATACACATACACACACGCAGTCAGTTCTAGCAGTATAACTCATAGATATAAGAGTATGGCTAATCACAATGAACATTCAAAGCTTAAGAGTATGCCTAATCAGCTCCATGCTCAATGAACATTCATACACATACTCAATGAGTTCTAGCTTCCTAAACAGAACATCAAACATAAACATGATTCATACACATACTCAGTCAGTTCTAGCAGTATAAGTCGTAGGTATAAGAGTATGGTCAATCACAATGAACATTCAAAGCTTAAGAGTATGCCTAATCAGCTACATGCTCAATGAACATTCATACACATACTCAATGAATTCTAGCTTCTTAAACAAAACATAAAACATAAACATGCTTCATACACATACACATACTCAGTCAGTTCTAGCAGTATAACTTGTAGATATAAGAGTATGGCCAGTCACAATGAACATTCAAAGCTTAGAGTATGCATAATCAGCTACATGCTCAATGAACATTCATACACATACTCAATGAGTTCTAGCTTCCTAAATAGAACATCAAACATAAACATGCTTCATACACATACACATACTCAGTCAGTTCTAGCTTCCTAAACAGTTTTATCCAACCAATCAGTTCATACCAATCATTTCATAGCAATATAACTCACATTCATATATGGTTAAGGTATTCAACCAATCAGTTAATATCAATACACATACATAACCCTTTACAATGTACTTGCCCCTTGGATTGTACTCGTTGAAAAGTGAGCACAGTGATGAAGTTTGTGATGCTGCCACCATAAGTGCAAAACTTGTGCTTATAGCATCGAAAACCTATCACCATTCTGAATGCTTTCAGTCAGATAACAAGCCAAGTGGAAGATATATCGTAAACCTATCTCAGCATCACACACAACAACATCATACATGCAACCAATCAGTTCAACCCAACATAACAATATATATACTCAATAAGTGAAAGAAATCTTCCCATATGCTAAAGGCATGAACATATTGACAATTTCTTCAGTCAGCCTTCCCATGTACTTAAGCATTCTTACTATCCCTGCAAATATTATGTTCAAATAAAAAGGAAGCAGATGAGTTCATAACATTTTCAGCATCACACACTATATTACCCTAGGTTAACAAATATAAAGACCCAAGCTTTTCATTAGTGAATCTAACAATGAATACAATAAAATCAGTGTATCTAAGCGAGAGATTTAACATTTTCAACAAAAGGTCTGAAAATTAATAGATCCTTATTCCAGCTGCTAAAATCCATAGTGATTACATGTAGAAAGCAACCATAGAGATAGAGAGGGATGAGAGGGATGAAGAGGGTGAAACCTAAAATGGAGTTTGGGATGAGAGAGAGGGGTTTATATATGAGCTGTGAAATATCAGTCAAACGATTTAGCGCCTAAATTTGGTATCTATTTTAGTTGGTCGCGTAGGTGAAATTTCATTTGCCGTTTTTTTGTTTTCCGCATACAATGACAGTCATTTATTACAAGTGTCATCTGATGAGTAAGTAAATTTTAACGAAAATGCGCGTTTTCTTTGGATGAAAAAATTGTGTCATTAGAAGGCCACATGTGAATAACGTTGGTTTACATTTACGCCTTCATATGACAGAATTTTAAAATATTGTTACGAAAAATAATCAGAGGACACGAAAACAAATGTCTATCATTTATCTTGTATCATGTGAAAGGGAAAATGGCATAGTGCCAACTGACTCTTAGCTGCCCCTGATCCCATTCATGACTCGAGAATAACAGTTGATGTGAGAAAACTGTGCTCCTTTCCCATAATAGATTGGCAACTTTGGCATTTGGAAACCCACAAGAAATGTATCGACCCCTTTGGCATAATGAGCGTTTACATCAATACATACTTCTTTGACTAGACTCTTCTTTTTCTCTTTAAATCGACATTGGATTTTCCTCATCTCAGCCGTTTGCTAGTTATACTTATGATCTCTCTCAGACTCATCATCATCAGAGGAAATGATCTTGTTTCCGTTCTCATCAAGCTTTTGGGTCTTCTTCCCTTTAGACTTGGGACCCGAGGATTCAGACATAGTTGAATCAGGAATGCCACCACCAAAATTTAAAGTGGAATTGTTAGCCTTAACTGCATTAGATACTGCCTTCTTTAAGGCATCTCCTTGGAGCATATCCTCCATCATTTGTCTCATATCCTCAACAGTTACCATCCTAGAAATTTCTGTGTAACCCTGACTTGATTCTAAACTCTCATCTGAATCACTGGCTGACACGCCCTCACGGAAATTTTGTGACTCCAGCTCGGTTATTGATTTTCTGTTAAGGCGAGCTTTGCCCTGTCAAGACCAAACTTGGCTTTTAGACGATCCAGAGACAGACGGTGCTTATTAGATACTGCCTAAGACCTTTATGCATGATGTGTATCGTGATATGATATGATATGATTTAATATGTTTATGTTATGTTCATGATCTTTAATCGAGATTTCATAGATGGTTCACACTGAACTAAAAATGTTGGATTGACTCTAAGAATATTTTTTATAACAAGAAACACATAAAGATTTCATAGATGACGAAACTGACACAACAGTACATATTTACATGAGAAGGGAAATACACGAAAGGGAAATACATAAGATAGACATAAACATAAATATAAACTAGAGAACATCAGGCTGCTGGAACGGCTGGTCCTGGTGCAGCATCACTATTGTCTAGAGCTGGATTGTTGTCTATCCCTTGGGTTATTCTCTCGAGATGAACCCCTACTCGATACACCCGTTCAAACATGTTCAAACCTAGAAGCTGCATCAGTCCATGTAATTCTGGTTAACAACCACATAAAAACATGGTGATAAGAGCCACCGTGGAAGGCTGATTTTCAAGAAGTAGAAGGTTCGTCATCCATCTTGTGTAGTAATCATGGAATGGTTCGCCTACTTCTTGTTTCATCTCCAATATCCCGGTTAAAGTCACTAGAGGGAGAAAATTATGCTCATATGCATCGGTAAAAGCCATTATCAAAGGTCCCATATTTCGTTGAATATGTTCTTCTTGGTTCTGGTACCACCGTAAGGCCTCATTAATAAGAGTGCGAGGGAAAATGATAGGAAGTTATCTTCGTGTAGCACTAGCATCTCTGATTCCCCTAACATAAGCCTGAAGATGTGTGAAAGGATCTCCCGAACCATCATATATTGGAATGTCTGGCATCTCAAACTCGACCAACTCGTCTAAATTGTTGTCTTCATCAAAGGAGACCCTAAAATCAAGCGGGCATGATGGAGGCATGCTCCTTAAATTGGACTCTTTCCCCCTTTATGTCTCTTTAAAAGGCGATAAAGTTATCAAAAAACACACCTTATGACTGACTTATATAAATTAGGACGTCGATGGAATTTGCAAGAACTTCTCCGTGTGAAATCAAAAAGATATTGGCGTATTGGATACACCGTACAAAGACTCCAATGTATGTACTTGACGATAACATGATGACTATACATCCTCCCATGTTATGGATGACAGAGACCTTTGGACTACTAGAGTTCGAGAAGACCAAGTGACAAAGAGTTTGGACATAAAGATAGATACATTGTACCATAAATGTGATAGACAAAATTCATGGAATTCCGTCAACAAAGTGAATCAAACTTGGATTCAATGAGACAACTTGTCATATAACTGGTATGATAAACTTTTAGGATGTCTTTATATGACTTACTCAAGGATCATAAGTCATTTGTGACATTCAGAGTATGCCTTAATGACTTGATGAAACTGGCCCAAAATACGTTTTGGTAAAGACATATTGTTATGTCACGACATATTTGATATGCCTCCAGACTCGAAGATGATTTCCAAACAAGACTGACTTTGTTCTCGATTATGGACATAATGACCTAACTCTATGACTTTGTCCTAGAATGGTTGCCATAAAAATTGTTAGTGCGGACACTCTAAATGGACAATCTTGTGTAATGCTTGACATTATTTGACATAGATTACAAGTGAAGCAAGAAAATGGTACTTTACATCAGAAATGAAACACAATACAAATTACAAATGAGGTAAAAAGCGAAATGGGATGATAAGCACATTTATACGTCACTCCCTTCCAACCTTATCCTCCAAACCGATTGGTCAATTCCTCTTTCCTATGCTTAATTTATTCATCAATGGGGAACAAATAAACTCGTTCTCTCATAGTAACTAAATGCAAGTTTTGGTATCCTAAGGGGAAATTACTAGGGCTACTTATATGAGCTTCAGACTGACCTGGCTGGGGGTACTTTCATAGGCTCCCATAGCACGATATACTTGTCCTACGCGTTTCCTCGTTCAGGAGTTCTAGCGACTTATAGGGATACAACTATGAGTATTTTGCAAACATGTACACCCAAGGCTTCCATGAATGTATGGAATGTACACATCGGTAAAACGGTGCTGATAGGATAGTAGTGCAAACGGTTCAAGTGTAGTGAAGTGATGCAACAAACATATTTTAATAAAAGACAATTTTAGGTTCATTAATCGTCAGACCCTTAGTGTTGTTTAAGTCATTTACGTTATCCCCAGCAGAGTCGCCACTGTGAGCGGCTGCGGAACCCGACTATCCTACTCTTGGGAAGGATTTCGACAAATGGAGTTCTGTTTTTACATGTCACCGTCACTTATCATTTTTAAGGACGAGGCTTAACGTGTCCCTTCCGGTGCATGCATTCTTTTAGTTATATCCTAACCCTTTTTTATCATGTTTTGAAGGTTAGAATACTTATATCAGAGTCGCCACCCGATTTTAATGCTCGAAAACATGTCAAAAAATTAGATGACACACGGGCCCACAACATGCCATCTCTTTAGAGTTTTCGTGACTTAAACGGTTCAAGGGTCTGATTAATAAACTGAAGGAAAATAGGCAAACATAGGCACAATGGAAATATAAAATTTTTAGCTATTTCCCTTAACCCAAGATCCCTTAAACGTTATTTCATATAAAGAGGGATAGAACGAAATACCTTTATTGACGATCTATCTACGGGTGCAAACGAAGTGCCCACAATTCTTAATCCCCGAGTTTCACGAACACAAACAAAACAAAGAAGTAAACGATTAGAATACAATAGCAATCAAAGAAGATTGGCTCTAATAAATTAACACAAGATCAAGGAAAGAGAAATAGAGATGGCAATTAATCGAATGGAGACGAGCGAGATGATTTCTTCCTCAATCTAGGTTGGCCGAAATTTCCAACCCTTGGAACATTATTGTCTAGGCCGAAATTCATCTATAGAGGGGTATTTATAGCCTCTTGATTCTAAACCCTAGTTAGATTGAATTAGATCACTTAATTAGAGTCCTATTCAAAATAGCTCCCTTATTTCGTTAATATTAATATTATATATAATTATATATAAATATAATATAAATAATATTTATTATTGATAAGATAATAAGTAGAAATATAATTAAATTAAATCACCTAACTAATATTATCTCATAATTAATTTAACCATAATTAATTTAACATGTCAGCCTAGTGGTTGAGAGCTTACCTATGCCTTGGGAGGTCATGGGTTCGAATCACATCCGGGTCTGGTGGGGATTTTTCTTTCTTCTTTATAATGTAAGCGCATTGTGTGCAAATTTAAAAAAAAATTAACCATAGTTATAATCCAATTATAATTATCTAAATTAATTAATTATTCATAATATATATTTATTTTAGATAGGATATTATGAATTATTGGTTAGAGATATAATCACATTAAATCTCCTAGCTTATTTATCCTATAATTAATTTAGCCACAATTATAATCTAATTATAATTATCTAAATAAATTAACTAATATATATATATATATATGTATTTGCATATAAAATTCGACCCCCTAATATACTTAATTAAACAATTTTAATCCTCCATTCATTAATTACTATTATGTACTCTTTTGGTTCCAAGTCTTTTATGTGACCCATTAGGTTCTTATTGCTACTAGCCGTATACATCTATTGAATTAATTTCCAAAATTACATTCAACCTTTTGTATATCGGAATGGGTGCGCGGACTGTGAATATCAGAACCGTAAACATTCCCCGGGAGCTATAAAAGACAGGTTGATTCCGTAGGTGACCTTTCCGTATTAGGTCCAGTATAATTCGATCCTTCACCAACTATATCCTCGAACAAATCTTATGACTATGGATAGTGTCAAGTCACATATAGCGAGACGTTCAATTTACTTGTTCAGGTAGAGTTAACTTTGAATAGATAGATTAAGTGAAATCTCCATTTCAACTCTTAATATATAATCTTGCAATGATTTAGAGTCAAGTCTTCCACAAGCGATCCTGGATATATCTCCCATTTATCAGGAGTGACGAATGCTCAATCCAATATTAACTATTCTACAATTACTTCGTGTGATACCCAATGCATGCCCGCACACACCCCAGGGTCCTCCCTGTTATGGATCGTGTTTGAACAGAGTCAAAGTATCTCACTCCATAATCAAGAATCACTAATTAACATTCCTTTGAGTTTGAGGATTACTTATACCTACTAATACCAATGTGATGAACATGTGACATAAATAAATCCATCCATCCTATAATCTCAAGTCGGGTCCCCAATCCTAATGGACTCCTTCACCGGATCCATGTAATTGCCTAGATATCTCCATACCTAAAGGTTGTGAGATCAGCTCTCTGTTCATAACAGAATCACTAATCAAGAATCACTAATTAACATTCCTTTGAGTTTGAGGATTACTTATACCTACTAATACCAATGTGATGAACATGTGACATAAATAAATCCATCCATCCTATTATCTCATGTCGGGTCCCCAATCCTAATGGAGTCCTTCACCGGATCCATGTAATTGCCTAGATATCTCCATACCTAAAGGTTGTGAGATCAGCTCTCTGTTCATAACAGAAGACACTATTACATGCAAGTCTCAACAGTATTATGTCAATCCCTATTTAAACATATTACTTGACTTCGAGCGGTTTTAAGTTTATTAGTTTATTATAAGGCTTGGTCTCACTTCATGCTTGTATGAACACTTTATAATCACTTTAAATAAACTTCAGGATTTTCTTTTATTTGATTTAATTAGTTCTTAAGAGATGAATGCCTTTATATAGTTTAAACATACTATATCTTATTAAAACAAATGATTTAAAAGAACAATTCATTTACAGCTGGTTTATATCCTACAACAATTGACTATACATCTCCCACTTGGACTAAAGCCAATTGTTTCTAAAAACATTCTCATAAGCGTTCGCATGACGATAATGAACCTTTTGGAGTAAGGCATTCTTTAAATGGATCTATAAGATTGTCCCTTTATGGACACTCTTTTAATTCTCATATCTACTCTTGTTGTTATCTCTCGGTAGAGATAGTAACGACTGAGGTAGTGTTTGGACGTATTATGAGAATTCGGGTCCTTGGCAAGAGCAACAGCTCTATTGTTAATCTCATTAACAATGCCAGGTACCACACTTAGTTCATTAATGAACTTCCATTCCAAACTTCCTTTTACCTGCTTCCGAAGCTGCTATATACTCTGATTTGATCTTTTGGCTCGGCTACGATTTCCTGCTTGGAACTATTCCATCTAACCGTACCTTTTCAGAATAAACTTGTATTTTGTGAAATCATCTTTATCTATTTGATGACTTATATCTGAAAGTCTCCAACTTTCAATTTATCATATACTTGGAACATGTCTATAGTCATTTTAAGTACTTAAGAATGTTCTTGACAATAATCCAGTGACCATCACTAGGATTGACCTATAATCGACTTTGTCATGCTTAAAGCAGAAGTGATGTTAGGTCTAGTGCAAAACGCTTTGAGCAATTTGTCAATGCGTTTAGACTAGGAGGGGTCAAGCAGTCTTCTCAATCTATCTCTATAGATCTTAATCCTTAAGATGTAAGCTGCTTCTCCTAAGTCTATTATGGAGAATTTTATCCAATAACCAAAATTTTCACCAATTGCAGCATAGCTACATTGTTCCCATTAGTAGAATGTCATCGACATATAATACTAAGTAAACGACCAAGCTCCCACTAGTTTACATGTAAAGGCTCATACGAGCTCCCACTAGCTTATATGTGTATGCTTATAAGAGCCTTCTAATAAGTCGTAGGTTCATCGTCTAACACGTGAACCTCTTCGTCGTCTCCCACTAGAAATCCAAATCTCTTTGGGATTTCATCGGCTGCCACTAGAAATCCAAATCTCTTTGGGATTTGATGAACTCGACAAGACCTATGAGTTAGTAGTGTCACCAGTGTCTCATCTTGTGAGACGGATTCAGGTTCCACCATTGCTTCCGCTATTTCAGACAATCTTTTTTCTTGAACTTCTTCAAGTTCAATCACGCTTTCTACTTGTGTTTCTAGAAGAAACTCTTTCTTTAGAAATACTGCATGTTTGGATTCTATTACTTTTTTATCATCCGGATGATAGAAGTAATATCCTACTTTTCTTTCAGATATCCAATGAAGAAGTATTTATTAGATTTAGAATCTAACTTATCTGATGTTATGTGTTTAACATACGCTGAATAGCCCTAAATTCTTATGAAAGAGAAACTGGGTTTCTTTCCAATGAACAATTTAAATAGTTGAATTGTCAGATTTTGTGGATACTTAGTTCAAGGTAAATAAGGCGGTTTCCAAGGCGTAGCCCTAGAACATCTGCGGAAGAGAGGTTGTGCTCATCATGGATCGTACTATATCTAATAGAGTACAATTTCTCCTTTCAGATACATAGTGGTGTATACGGAGGAGTCCATTGTGAGTGAATCCATATTCATTTAGATAATTTAATAAATTATTTGAAAGATATTCTCTGCCTCGATTTAATCAAGTACTTTAATAGTCTTTCCTGTTTGATTTACTACTTCATTCTTGAATCATTTGAACTTTCTCAAAAGCTTCTAACTACATACATCTGAATGTATTAGTCCTAGAGTTTCTGATACACGTTCTCCTTTATTGCTAAAGGGTGTCTTTGTCATCTTTCCTTTAAACAAGACTTACATGTGCTCATTGATTCAAAATCAACCGAGTCTATAAGCCCATCTTAATGTAGCTTAGACATGAGTTTCTTGCTTATATGGCCTAGGTGACATTACCACAAGTAAGTTGAATTATCTATCCTTTCAAATGTAAAAGCACCATCCCGACCCTTCTTCTAGAGAGAGTCTAAGTACTTCTTAAAGTTCCTCTTCCAATTCCCTTCTTTACCATATTGGTGGCATTCCCTTCTTGCTTTTATTGACTTGGGTTTAATGCATTTGTTCTTCTTGGAATCTTTAGAATTGGGAAACTTCCCTTTTTCTCTCATGAGATCCCTCAATAACAAGTGCTGACATCACTTTCTTAAGATTTGAGCTTAACTGACTTGAGCATATTCAAGAGCTCTTCTATAGAGGTCTCTGAGTTATTCATCTGACAGTTCATCATGAACTTATGAATAAATCTCCATGAGGGATCGTAGAACTAAGTCGACACTTAATTCATTATCCATCACAAATCCAATACTAGAAAGCTTTGGTGATGTAGCCAATCATCTTGACACAAAGTGTCAGAACAGAAGAACCTTCTTGCATCTTGGAGCTAAACAATCATCGTTATCTCATAGCTTTCGCGTTTGAGTCTGTTTCTTAAAACACCTCCTTCAAGTGCATAACCATGGAATACACATCCATGTTCTCATGTTGCTTTTATAGCTCCAGTGCCATAGCTGCAAGTATGATACATCATGTATGTTCGTCATCTGATTGGTGCTTCCGGTAAACATCAATCTACTTAACAGGAGCATTATCAACAAGGACATTGGTTATCAGTGTATCTTAATACATACGCAATCTTTTAGAACTTCAAAACAATTTTGACGATGGGTATCAGTGTATCTTAATACATACCCAATCATTTCGAACTTCAAAACAATTTTGAGTTTGCCAAAATAGTTGGTGAATTTTGAACTATTCAATTTGTTATCGGTTAAAATATTATGTAGATCCATTTTATATATGATGATTCAGAGTATTTGTTTTAACTTGAGAGCGAGATAGAGTGACGAGTCTTATTCATTTGCTTTAATATGTTTCAATTTAAAAATATAGGACTTTTAATTCAATTTAAATTGCTCTCACTATTTTACCAAATTAATAACCCTCAAATTAATTCGAAGAATTTCACAAATCCCTTAGTGAGCTAGAATCCTAACTCCTAAAATTTCACCTTGAGTGTGCTCAACAAGCTAGTTCCATTTATTAGGTAGATTCATGTAATCAATCACATCATCCATGTGACTCCTAAGTTATTGGGTTATTAACCACATTAGTAACTGATATTTATCTATATCAATCCCAACCATTTTGCCCATTACTTTAGAACAACATGAGTGTGCTCATCCAATTATTCTAATCTAGTTTAAGTTATTACCCTGTGTTCGTGAAAACTATTTTTCAAATAATTCAGGTGTTACCCATAAGGCCCCAAGCTTGAGTGTGCTCAACAACCCAATGCGCCCAGATACTGTCGGCTGAATTATAACATTAGGGAGGGGCAACCGATTTTAATAACTTGCTTATTTACTTAACTTTTGATTAGTGAGAGATTTTTATTTTAAGTCTCATAATCTAACCTAGTCTTGATTTGCTTTAGCATACATCAGACCATACATTCAACATTGGCGGTTATGGACATATTATCTAAATTTATTTCGTTGAGCCAGAAACGGAATAAAAGGTCACCCTAGGGTAAATACTAACTATTACATATTTATCCTTTAGGTCCTCCGTCTTTTCCTTGGCGCCTTGATTTACAACAATATTTAATTTCTATACTACTTTAGTCAACTAATTTGAAAGGATTTAGGTGAGAAGAGAAATACAATAGAGAGTAGATAAGGCAGGACACGCATGCCCTATTTTCCAAAAATATCAAATGACTAAATAACAATTATAGAGGGATCTGAATATGTCCATAACACCAAACATGCAAAAACTCAATTAAATAAATTTAATTGGTTGATTACACAAACGATTTATGTAATATTTTAGTTAATCAAATTAACCCTTAAATTAATTTTACTATCAATTTAGTCCTTTAATTAATTTTACTATCAAATTAACCTTCAATTAAATTTTGTATCATTTATATTTTATTCTAATTAAAATATATCAAATATAAACTTAATTAGACACTCAAAATATAACTATACAGAATATTAATTATTTGTGTTCAATTATTTTACCAAAATTATTTAACGTATTTAATTCAACCGTATCACATAGAAATAATTAAACATAAAATAACTTTGCAAAATCAATTCCAAAACACAAAACCTTTAAGACGAGAAATTATGAATCATTGTGTTTAATTATTTTACCGGAACAGTTTTAACATGTTTAACCAATATATCAAATATAATTATTAAGCACAAAACCGGTTCGTAAAATCAAATTAAAACACACATAATTACCATATACTTTTATTAATTATAACAATAAACTTATATGGGCTAATTCATTGTTTCTAAATTTTAATTTTGTATCAATGAAATAATTCGCCTAATTAACAGTATCAAATAACTTTAATTAGACAACTCAATTCAATCTATACAATTTTAAAATAGACAATGATTCAATCATGTGGATTAATTAATTCCATATATATATATATATATATATATATATATATATATATATATTGATTTTAGTTTTCTCAAAAACCAAAACTTTCAAAAAATTAAAACATAAAATAAATGTGACAGGAACGAAAATCGGGCTCGTCCCCGTTGCGGATCATCCGCAACGTTAGGCGGCATTGCTGCCGAAAGGGCAGCAATTTCCGCCCAAAATTAAATAAGAGTTGGAGTCCAACTCTGTGTTTCAATTCGCTCAGTAGCTTTTAGCTGCTGTGCGAATTACAATTATAAAACTTTTCTTTTTGAGTTTAAATTGAATTAAAACTCTTTTAACTTAATTCGTCTATATCAAATTAAAACTTTACCTGTTAATATATATATTAATTTATAAAACTACTTTATATTTATATATATAATCCTTTCCAAATATATATCAATAATCAATCTATCTAACCGTTTTGTTTAAATCGTTAACAAAATCAAAATTTTCAAAGATTAATCTAATTAACTCTTTTAACGATTCAAACAGTTAAAACCCTTAATCCACAAAACATGTATATCACCAATACAAACCTTGTTTTAATCCACCATTTAATTCTACAAACCCTTTGTTAATTAACCGAATCATAAAACATCTTAATCTCGTCTTAACCGTTATCAAATAATTAAGATCTCCATTTATCTTTAGATTAATTAACTAAATCAAATTTATCAATTAAACTAACAATAAATCTATTCAATCTAATTGAAAACCCTTTTATTTTCATAGTCTCGAATACCACTGAAGGAAAATAGGCAAACACGGGCACAACAGAAATAATTTTTTTTACCTATTTCCCTTAACCCAAGATTCGTTAAACGTTATTTCATATAAAGAGGGATAGAACGAAATACCTTTATTGACGATCTATCTACAGTTACAAACGAAGTGCCCACAACTCTTAATCTCGAGTTTCACGAACACAAACAAAATAAACAAGTAAACGATTAGAATACAATAGCAATCAAAGAAGATTGCCTCTAATAAATCAACACAAGATCAAGGAAAGAGAAATAGAGATAGCAATTAATCGAATGGAGACGAGCGGTATGATTTCTTCCTCAATCTAGGTTGGCCAAAATTTCCAACCCTTGGAACATTATTGTCTAGGTCGAAATTCATCTATAGGGGGTATTTATAGCCTCTTGATTCTAAACCCTAGTTAGATTGAATTAGATCACTTAATTAGAGTCCTATTCAAAATAGCTCTCTTATTTAGTTAATATTAATATTATCTATAATTATATCTAAATATAATATAAATAATATTTATTATTAATAAGATAATAATTAAGGATATAATTTAATTAAATCACCTAACTAATATTATCTCATAATTAATTTAACCATAATTATAATCCAATTATAATTATCTAAATAAATTAATTATTCATAATATATATATTTTTATTTTGGATAGGATATTATGAATTATTGGTTAGAGATATAATCACATTAAATCTCCTAACTTATTTATCCTGTAATTAATTTAACCACAATTATAATCTAATTATAATTATCTAAATAAATTAACTAATATATATATACAGGAATTTTCACATGCACCTTAATGAGCAAGTGAATTTGCTCATTCACCGTTAGATCTAGGCTTATTAAATCTAAGCCCCAAGATGCTTTGAATCTCCACCTTAGGATTCTAATAAGCCTAGATCTAATGGTGAATGAGCAAATTCTACATGCTCATTAAGGTGCATGTGATCAAGACTGATATATATATATATATATATATATATATATATATATATATATATATATATATATATATATATATATATATATATATATATATATATATATATATATATGCATATAAAATTCGCCCCCCTAATATACTTAATTAAACAATTTTAATCCTCCATTCATTAATTACTATTATGTCCTCTTTTGGTTCCAAGTCTTATGTGTGACCCATTAGGTTCTTATTGCTACTAGCCATATACATCTATTGAATTAATTTCCAAAATTACATTCAACCTTTTGTATATCGGAATGAGTGCGCGGACTGTACATAGCAGAACCGTAAACATTTCCCCAAAGCTATAAGAAGACAGGTTGATTCCGTCGTTGACCTTTCCGTATTAGGTCCAGTATAATTCGATCCTTCACCAGCTATATTCTCGAACGAATCTTATGATTATGGATAGTGTCAAGTCATATATAGCGAGACGTTCATTTTACTTGTCCAGGCAGAGTTAACTCTAAATAGATAGATTAAGTGAAATCTCCATTTCAACTCTTAATCTATCACCTTGCAAGGATTTAGAGTCAAGTCTTCCACAAGCGATCCTGGATATTTCTCCCATTTATCAGGAGTGACGACTGCTCAATCCAATATTAACTATTCTGTAATTACTTCGCGTGATACCCAACACCTGCCCACACACACCCTAGGGTCCTCCCTGTTATGGATCGTGTTTGAACAGAGTCGAAGTATCACATTCCAGAATCCAGAATCACTAATTAACATTCCTTTGAGTCTGATGATTACTTATACCTACTAATACCAATATGATGAACAGGTGATATAGGATAAATCCATCCATCCTGTTATCTCAAGTCGGGTCCCCTAATCCTAATGAACTCCTCCACCGGATCTATGTAATTGTCCAGATATCTCCATACCTGAAGCTTGTGAGATCAGCTCTGTTCATAACAGAAGACACTATTACATGCAAGTCTCAACAGTATTATGTCAATCCATATTTAAACATATTACTTGACTAGGGGTGGTTTTAAGTTTATTATAAGGTTTGGTCTCACTTCATGCCTGTATGAACACTTTATAATCACTTTAAATAAACTTCAGGATTTTCGTTTATTTGACTTAATTAGTTCTTAAAAGATGAATGCTTTTATATAGTTAAACATACTATATCTTATTAAAACAAATGATATAAAAGAACAATTCATTTACAGCTAGTTTATATCCTACAACAATTGACTATAGGAAATAAATCTATTAAACCTGCAAACAATAAACGTTAGATGTGGGACATTGGGACCCATCTTCTACGATGCCATACTCGATCAAATAGGACTCATTTATTCCTATGATCTAACACGTCAACATGCAATTATTCTGAAGCCTAATCCATTCATCTTGTAGATTTTAATAGAAATGACTAAAATACCCTTATAACCCGAGATTGCTTTTATCTTCATTTATAATCAAATAGAAATAATAAATTTACCAAAATGAAACCTAAACTACCTAGACAGAAAAACATGGGCCTGTTCATCTGTTCCCTATTACTGATCTAGGGTGGTCCCCAATCGGTAACAGGAGTCCCCGATCAAAGACTACATCTTCGATCGGTGGCTGCCTTTCGGGCAGACCCTCTGTTTTACGTGTCAAAATTAGAAACAAAGGAAAGAAGAAAAAAAGGGAAAAAACAAGTTGCAGACAATAGGGACGGGCTTTTAAAACCCTTCAGAAGTTACCTTTGAAACTCTTTTCCAGTTTTTGGTATGCATGATTGTGATTTGAGCAACAACCCAGACCCGTGCAACAAGTGCTTTGAAATGATCAGCATGTGGTATCCCACGAACTTGAACCGAAATTCACCGGTTTAAAGGAGTTTTTTGACCCAAAAGATCAATTCTGGAAGTTTAGTGACTTTAGAATTGATAATCAGTGAGGAACAGTTGTAGTGAACGTGTTTGCTCGACTAATAACCTTAAAATGATGTTGGATTTGGGTGTTAGAACCTCTAAAATGGCTAATTTGGTGTAGAAACCCCACTTTTTCACTCAATTTCACTCACTTTCACTTAGTTTCACTAAGTTTCTTTCTATTTTTCTCTCAAAAGATGACTTTTATGATGATAAAAAAATTTGTCCCTCTCGTCTAGCAGTTTCTTTCCCTTTTAGTAGTGGGAAAGATGCAAAAATTGCCAGAAAACTAACTAAAAACTGCTCGAAAACCGTCAAAGGTCACCGATCAATGACCATAGTTCCCGATTGAGGACTGGGTAGTCGATCAAAGACCTACATGGCAATGAGTATTTTTAAAATCTTAGAAAGTATAAATCGGGTTATTAATACCCGTCACTCCATCATACGCCAATTCCTGCCTATGAGAATTTTCTGGCGGGTCTTGGAATAATCGCCTTGGTGTAGAAAGAAGTCCTTATTGTGGTGAATGTGGCATTTAACCCCTGCCGCTTTGAAATGGATGGCTTCTTCCTGGCTCTAGGAAAGTAGAAAGATGAGCGTATTTTCCCAATACGAACCCTTGGGTCCCTAGATTGATGGGAGCCGTTAAGTCGTCCCAATGCCTTTGGTTACTTCCTACTAGGGATAGCAACGGGTAGGGTACCCGCGGGTAATGCCAATCTCAAACTCTTACCCTTTTATTTTTTAATTACCCGTACACATCCCATTACCTTAACATGTATACTTTTTGCATCCCATACGTGTTCCATTTAATTCACGGGTACCCTTACCCGTTAAGAATCAATAAATAAAACAAAAATATTACAAATTTAACAAAGTATAAATTTAATAAATCATTTATCTAAAAATTGAACAAATTGAACCTTAATTAATAAGAATAAAGTAGTTTAGTGGTATCACTCAATGGTTGAAAAACAAAAGATTGGAGTTCAAATCTCACATTTTACATCTAAAACACAACGATATTTATTAATATATAAAAAAATTATGGCGGGTAATGGGTATCGGGTACCCTAGGGGGTATTCCCATACCCATCCCATTACCCTAATGGATAATGGTTTTGATCCCATACCTTGATCCCATACCCTTTTATACAGAGTACGGGTAGTCCCATTAGGGTCGGGTAGTGTCGGGTACCCGCGGGTATAGTACCCATTGCCATATTTACTTCATGCACCAAAATTGCCCTCCATGGCCATGGGTTGGAGGTCTGCCTGTTGTAGCTCCCCTTATGGGCGGATTTTCTAACATCAATCTTAGTCGATCGCAGCAACTCGACCCAAATTGTGTAATATTGTATCAATAATTTGTTCGTTAAAGGATTGAGGTGAAATTTCATATGCTAGTTGAATTACACCATTCATTGGGAGCGTAATATTTCCAACGAAGAGTGAAGCATTGGTCCTACTAGAGGTAGGGTTGGGAATGGTGGTCCCACCAGAGGAAGGGTTTGTCCCCTCCGACGTCATTATGCTCATGGTGCAAACTCTATTAATTTTAGAGCTCCACGCTCACCGCACCAATTGATAACTTGGAGAAAATCCTTGATCGAAGCTCTTCCTTGTGAGGCGCTGTTGGGTTCAGTCGAGGACACTCCGATGCTTAAGTCAGTAATAGTTCTGAGTGAATAAACTATAAGCACAAAGTTAGGAATCAGAAAGTGTACATTAAATACGCCGTGATTGGGGGTATTTATACATAATTTCTGTAACCATCAGAGTGGTTAGTGAACAGTCTTGCATTTATTTCCATTGAATTTATTAAGTATACATTCTTTATGTCCGAATGTTAGAGCATTTAATAGACTGATTAATGCCACTTGATTACCACCATTTTCTAGGAAAACGGTCATGTGGCGGTGTAGGCTTATCTGCTTTGAATGGAGGATATTTACCGTGGTATTATATCAGATCTTCGTGGCTTATCTGTGATTGGCTTCTAATGTACGCCACATCCTTGACTTTGGCGGATACAGTCTCAAGGCTGCGCCTTTATGCCATTTGATCCCTGTATCCATGGATTCTTTAGGTTTTGCCCCTAAAGGTATTTTTGGATGTTATCAGTTTGATACCTACAAAAAGAAAGCTGATCACACCATGAGGAAGCATTTAAGAGAAATGTCCAACATGATCAGTTTCCTCGATGCAGGAGGTCACAAGTTGACTAATGCGCAGAAATTAAAAGTTGTTATTCACTCATTGCAAAATAGTTGGGAGCATATGAAGATGCACCTGACCCATTACACATTGGTTACGACTTTTGAGGATGTCAATCGCCACTTGGAGATGGAAGAGGACCGATTAGCCGTCGTTAGAGTCAGTTTTGAGGCTAATTATATAGGTTATCATCCCAATGGGAATGTCCCCAAAGCCTAAGGAAAGAAGCTCAAACGTTTCTATGGCAAGGGCAAATATCAAACAAAGGAATCCAAAGAAAAGGGAAGAACAAACGCAAAGTTAACATCTCGCGTGTGAAATGTTACAATTGTCAGGAACGAGGGCACTATGCGTCTAAATGCAAAGTCCCTAAGGCACACATTTCTAAAACGCTTGTTTGTCAAGTTCATGTATCTTCTACTATTCTTTTGACTGAATTAGATCCTTTATGGATAATTGATTCGGGTGTAGCGGACCATGCAACGAAGGATCGTGAAGCCTTCGTAGATTTTCGGCACTTGCCAGAGGGATCAAAGTGCATGTATGTAGGAAACAACTCGAAGGTCGAAGTTCGAGGGATTGGTACTTGTAGGTTGGTTCTACGAGGAGGCCAGACTCTCTTCCTACATGATGTTCTTTATGCCCTTGAGACTCATCGAAATCTCATTTCTGTTTCACAGTTGATGAACATGGGTTTTAATTTGCTTTCTAACGATAATAACTTGAAGTTGTGTTTGCTAGATACCTATTATGGATCTGGTTATTTTACGAATGGTTTGATTGCCATGGATGTTGAGTTAAGTATTAATAAATCCATTTTGCTTAATATTGTCTCTTGTTTTTCTATTGATAAATTATGGCATACTCGTTTGAATCACATAGGCCAAGATCATATGAATCGATTATATAAAGAAGGCCTCTTAGGTAGTTTGAACCATGATGAATTACCACCATGTGAGACTTGCCTAAAAGGAAAAATGTCAAGAAGACCGTTCAGAAAGGCTACTAGAGCCGACTACCCGTTATAATTAATCCATTCAGATGTTTGTGGTCCAATGAATATGAGGGCTATGCATGGGGCCTATTATTTCATCACCTTTATTGACGACTATACTAGATATGATCACGTCCATCTTATGTCTCACAAATTTGAGGCATTAAGCTATTTCAAAAAGTTCATGAACTTCGCCGAGAATTAGTTAGATAGAAAAGTCAAAGCTTTGAGAATTAATCGAGGTTGGGAATATCTTTCAGATGAATTCAATGCTTTATGTGATGAAAAAGGAATACATCAATTGACGAGAGGAGGAATATAATTCTTCCCGATATGGTTTGATCGATGATGGCTGAGGCTAACTTACCCATTTCATTTTGGGGAGATGCGCTGCTCATGTCAACCTATGTCCTTAACCGAGTGCCCTCCAAATCTGTCACTTCCACTTTATATGAACTATGGACCGGTCGCAAACCCGTTTTAAACTATTTAAAGCCTTGTGGCTGCACCGCTTTTATCCACGACACCTCGAGTAAGTTTGGGAAACTAGGACTGAAGGGTAAGAAATTTATCTTTATAAGATACATAGAACTGTCAAAAGGATATGTTCTAGTGGGAGAAAACAAAGATGAAAGAGTTACAAAATTTGAATAATGAGATGTCGTCTTTCTAGAAAATGAATTTCCGAAATCAGGCGATGTCGACCAAAATAGCACCCTCTATGAGGAATTAGAGCCTAACGGACCTCTCGATTCGAGTGGGAGAATTTCTGAGGAGCCTGATAATGTTGAAATCACTTAGAGATTCGAGGAACAAGATCATGTCAATGTACCTCAGAATGTTACGAATACTCTAGATCTGGATGAAAGTGGGAGTGCTATTCCCCATTATTATGAAAATATAGAACTTGGTCCCAGTGGGAGCATACCGAATTATGATGAATACATGAAATTCGTCTACCAGGATTCAGAATCGTGTCGCATTAAAAGACAAAAAAGTTGATCACCGACGATTTGGTGTCGAAGGCTCAACTCTTTTAGTAACTCCTTATGATGATGCAAACTGAAAAATAGTCAACAAGCTCTCTCATTTCCCGAAAAGGACAAATGGATTAAAGTAATGGAAGAAGAAATTACTTCCATGCAAGTCAACCATGTTTGGGAATTGGTTGACTTACCTAAGGGTAGAAGTGCAATTAGGAACAAATGGGTTCTCAAGATTAAGTGAAAGGCTGATGGCAGTATCGAAAGATACAAGGCTCACTTAGTCGCTAAGGGCCATATTTTAATTGAGGAGATATTCTCTCATGTTGTAAGATTTACTTCTATAAGGCTCATACTTGCAATTGTGGCAGGGTTGGACCTGGAGCTATATGAAATGGATGTCAATACTGCATTTCTCAATGGAGAATTAGAAGAAGAAATTTACATGCAACAACCTATAGGTTTCATTTGAAAAGGCTATGAACAAAAGGTTTGCAAATTGATCAAATCGATCTATAGCCTCAAACAGTCTTCAAGACAATGGTACCTTCATTTTCATGATGAGATGACAACGAATGGCTTCAATCAAATTGAAAAAGGCCACTGTGTCTATACCAAGTGCTCCAGAAATAAGTTTATCATTCTATCATTATATGTTGATGATATCCTAATTGCAGGTAATGTTATAACTTTTGTAAATCAAATCAAAGCTTGGTTAAGTTCAAGTTTTGAGATGAAAGATATGGGAGAAGCTACATATATCATTGGGGTCCAGATCACAAGGGATCGCTCAAAGAAACTATTAACCTTGTCTGAAGAGACTTACGTCAACAAAGTTCTTGAGCAATTCAATATGCAAGAATGGAAACCCATAGATAGTCCAATGAGTAAAGATCATGTTCCGAGCTCAAAGATATGCCCCAAAACACAACAAGAAATCCAGAAAATGGAAAATGTTCCTTATGCGAATGTTGTTGGAAGCCTTATATATACAATGTTATGCACTAGACCTGATATCTACCATGCTGTTGGGATGGTAAGCAGATATCAATCCAACCCAAGTTAAGCTCATTGGTCTGCTGTAAAGAGAATACTAAGGTATCTCAAAGGAATGGCGGACTATTCTTTATGTTACCAAGGGAAGAATCATTTACTCAAAGGATACACAGATGCAGACTGGACAGGAGACTTGGATGAAAGAAAATCCACTTCTAGCTACGTCTTTTTACTCAGAAATGGGGCAATTTCCTAGAGTAGCAAGAAACAAACATGTATAACATTATCCACCATGGAAGATGAATACATGTCTTACTCATCCGTAGCCCAAGAGGCCGTTTGGTTGAATAGATTCATGGACCACCTAAACGTTGTTACAACAAGTTCTCTAGTAATAATCAGCAATAATAGTCAATTTGTCATTGCTTTTTCTAAGGATCAAATATTTTATAGTAAAGCAAAGCACATTGAGATTAAGTATCATTTTGTTAGAGAATTAGTTGCACGCAAATAAGTCTGTATGAAATATGTTTCGACTCATGACATAGTTGCTGACCCTCTAGCGAAACCTGTCAAGAGAGATGTTTTTGTGAAACATATTAGGTCCTAGGGATTACTTAAGATCTAAACATATTTCTACTACACGTAACTTTTATGACGTGTGTTTCGAATTCAATAAAGTGTCTTTTTGAATCACCTATAATAAACATATATGTGAATATTGTATGTTAATATTTGCAATTGAGCATGTCAGACAGAGTAGCAGCTCACTCACACGAGCGCTTACCCCTCATTTTGTTAATTATGGTGACAAAGATAAGGATGAGGCGAATTTTTGAGTAAATGAGAAATTGCTCAATAATTGACGTCGTCTTGCAGTAACAATGGATTTAGGTTCATTAGCTTGCAAGCTAGAAATATACATACGAGTGGATAAATGTGTATATAAAAGATTGTTTATAATCTGAGATTTCAGCCAGAGTTGCTTGAATGAAATCTTCTATCTTAGATAGCTGAAGGTAGTCCTATAATGAGATAGACTAAAGTTAGATGGTATGACACATCGAAACTGAAACCTTTGTATGGTGTTTTTTTGAGCATAAACATGCGCTTTCTCAGATGGAAGGATTAGAACACCATAACACGTTTTTTTCATACCATGTGTGCTCGGTGACTAAGAGATGGAAAAAGGACAATCTCACTTTTTCCTAGCGTGAGACTTTACATGAAAAACAAGTTTTTTCTCGAAATGTTATCCTCGATACCCTTAACCAGTTCAAGAAGTGTAATTCATTTTGGCTACTTTGGAATGATGCCCTCAAGAGCTAGGTACTAATTCAGCTCGGACAGGGGCCAACTGGGCAAGTAAAATGAATTATTATGGAAAGAACGTAGTAAGAGGGAAATACTTTATCAAATTTCACATCTTATAGTTCTATATTTCACAAATTTGGATAGTTGTGCATATGTGCACGCTTGTGAATATAGATGAACTATTGAGATAATGATAATTACAGTGGATGTGATATAAAGTATAGGATAAAGCATACTATTTCTTAATTACACACGTAATTCGAGAGGTTGTATATCTCCAACGAGTATACATCGTTTGAATTCTCGATTGTATGTCATTCGCACGAACTATTTACGAGTATGAACAAGATAAAGTGATGGAATATGTTTCCGTTACGTGCAAGTGGGAGATGTAGGGATAAATGGAGTAAACGGGCCTTGGCTCATTAACTGATCCATTTATGGCCCGCCCGTAATCTGGTCTGATTAGGATTAGGGTTATGGTTATAGTTAGGGTTTAACCTAGCTATAAATAGATAGTTAGGGAGGCTACAACCCTAACACAAGATAATAGATAAAGAGAGTCTCTCTCTCTCTCTCTCTCTCTCTCCTACGCACCCCCTCTCTCCCCATTTGTCTTTGAGTTTCGTTCTTAGTTCGTGAATCAAGGATGATTACTCATTTGGTGTGGTAACCTCCTAGATCAGTGATATGGAGCAAAGGTCAATTACTTCTGCTGCTATTCAACGAATTTGCACTACAAGAGGTAAGCCTAAATCTGTTGATTTACTTATTATTAGATCTAGGTTCATTACCCGTCCCTTAGAGGTTAGAAAAGTCTATTAGGCTTCTCCGTTGAAGCCTACACATTTGCAAGAAGAGATTATGAAAGAGAAAGGTTGTTGGAGACAATGATGATGATGGAGAAGTTCAATTGCGTGAAGAGTCATTTAGAACCCAATATTTTTTTTAGTATGGTGGATATAATAATTAAATCTTTACATGATAAATTTGAGCAATTGAAGACATTTGAATATATTTTTGGATTTTTATGATTCAAATAAGTTAAAGTATTGGATGACAATGAGTTGAGAAAGTGTTGTGCTAATTTTCACTCTACCTTTTCTCTTGGCAATTTATTCGATGTTGATTTGGATGGTTTTTTCTTTGAATTAAAAATATTACAAATGACTTTGTCGGTAGAATTGTTATCCATTGAAATTCTCTTGTTTGTCAAATTTGCAGATTGTTATCAAATGCTTCAACTACTTATAGAATTTTATTAATTGTGCTTGTGATGTGACAGTAACATCAATCAAATTTTTTTTCAAAACTAAATTAATAAAAACATACTTGAGATTATCAATGTCATATTAAAGATTGAATGTTTTAACAACTTTAGTTGTTGGAAAGGAGATGTTAGGGAACATGTTGATGTTATCATTAATGATTTTGTATCTCAAAATGCTAGAAGAAACCGCTTCTTATGAGAATTAATGTATCTTGTTTTGTAGGTAAAATTATGAGAGACGACTATTTTGGAAGCGATTATTGATGATAATAGTAATTTAAATATAAAGAAATTGTGAAACATCTTTTTGATTTTGGGCAAATAAATGTATTTGGTGAACGTAATAATACATATTGTACACTTTTTAATGAAATAATCTTTTATTTATTATTTATTGGAATGTATTTCAAATTTTCATGTACAAGTTTTATTTATTAAAGGAACATTTATCTCTTATTTCGTAAATCATAAATTATCAAGACAAACCCTAATAATAACATTAGTTAGCTAACAACTGAACCAAACATCACCTTAGCTCACCTCAGTTAACATATTTGTTAAAGCTAAAATTTAGCCAACGCATTAAACATCTATTATATATATAAAGTGTGGAACAAAAGTAACCACTTGGCACAATACTAGAGTTTTAGCTTATGTGTCATAATTATAGAGTTTTAGCATAGATGTAATTTTTATAGATTTTTTTTAATTTTTAAAATTATTATTTTCATTGATTCTCAACGTGTATTGATAGAAAGCAAATTATATTTCTGAATCCTAATCTTCCACAACTTCACTGTTTCTATGATTTCCTCAACTGCTTCAATCCTTATCGCTTAATCTCTGCAAGACTCCAATTGGTCAACTTTTTCTTTCAAGAAACCACATTCTAGGCCAACTCTTCAACTGTCTTCTCTCATCTATTTCTTAATGCTTGCAAACTTCTGTTACTAATATATTTCTCAAATCTCTCAATTCCCTCAACGGCTCAGCAGTCCCTTTCTCAAATTTCAGTTTCGATTACAAATCCATAATCATCCATTAGTAGCAGTTTATTTGGCAGACAAAATGCACAATCTCACAACTTATGAACAAAGTCATAGATTACAATCAATGGTTTAGGCAGGTATGAACAAATCAGTTTGAATTTTCGCTATCTAATTTCATTTTGCATGTTCAAATCCCAACCTTAAGTTAATTCATATTTTATTGAGTCTCAGGGCTGAGTTTAATTTTCTTCTGTCTCTGTCTATCACAATTAATGGAGGGTTTTAGTCTGGGTTTTTCATGTGGCTCTGCTAATTCTTACTCAGTGATGAACGAAGGTATCGTCGTTGCCAATATCTAAAAGTATATTTGTTTAATGTTTTATTTCCTTATTCGAACCAAAGAACTGAATTCATTTTCTAATTATGATCATAAGCATGCAGTTTTCTGGCCATTTTTTGATAAACTTGAAGCTGCCAATGATAAGGTAAATTCTGGTTTTAAGTTTGATAGATAATTAAAGTTAATTTTTCGGATTGTTTGTTGAAAATCATTAGATTGTTCTAAGCCTGTTAGATGAAATCTGAAGTCCAAGCTGTTGGGATAAACTCATTTTTAAGTTACAGAAACTGAACAACTTCCTACATTTTGTTTAGAAGAGAACCACTCCCTTCCTACTTCTCCATCACTTATCTATATATAATAGATTTTCACACAGTACTGTTTGCTTCCTCGCATTGGGAGGACAAATGCTATCTTCCACAACTGCGCTGCCTCTCGTTCCCATCGCGATCTTGTCTTCGTGGTCAATCCCAAAGTAATTAGGACTTTTGATTTTGCTTCAGCTCAGTTACAATTTCAGAATTATTAATTGGATTGGATCAGGTTCTAATGGGAAAATCGGCAAGAAATGGAAGAAAGTGCTTCCATATCTCAAGGCCTAGACAAAGACTGCAATATGAGTTTCTCTTTGACTAAAAACCATGTGAATTTTCTCTTTGCTGAATTCAAAGGCAATATTGAACTAACTTAAAGGAACAGGAGTGCGTGATATGTCTTGGTATTTTCTAATGCTTATTTGTTTTGGTTGGTGCATTGGATTTGAGCGTGTGATTGAGTCTATGCAAATTCATTCAGTCTAGAGCTTGTGTTGGTATCAATTTACATGTGAATTGCTTACAAAAAAATTTCATCATTTAAGATATCAAATTTGAGTTTAAGATGTATTTGATTTCAAATTTTCTGTCAATAGCTGACAAAAAAAATGTTTGGATTATTTTCTTTCATGGTGCTTTCACCTACATTCGCTTTTATGGCAGAGTTAACTTATGATCCAAATGTTGAAGGGGAATAGAAGTAATTAGGATTTCTATTATTAACACATTCTAAGGACAATCCACCCAACTATTCTTCTTATGATGCAAAAGTGATTATATGTTGAAGGGGGCCTTAAAGTATGCTTACAATACCACCCTAAAATGAAGGATAGCTGATTTAACAAAATACAATTTTGTTATGCATATTCTAAGTTAACGTTTTCTTTTTATGTTTTGCTTGCTTGGAATGTCAAAGGCAGAAGGAATATTCCAGGTAAATGCCAAAAACAGCCAAGATGAGTAGAGGTTCATTGTTTGGGAGGTTTGATAAAGGTATGCCCATCAAATATTCATATAATTAGACAATTTGTTTGCTAGGCTAAGCTCCATTTTTTATGTTATTAGTAAACTTTTTAGCCCTATTATGTTTTATGGATTAGGATGAATTTGGCCCTTCAAGTTGGTTAGTAGGATCAATTTAGTCCAATCTTAAGTATGGGTGTCAATTTAACCCTTCAACTTGGTATCTAGGGTCGAATCAATCCAAAATGACATGTGTCAGTATATGATATTGCCATACTGCTTTTGTGATAGCTATATTTTCTCCTGATAGCATCTAGAGAACTTGTAGTTTAGGATTTCCATAATATTTCATAGCTCATTATTAATATTTGTCATGTGGTACATATCTTATGTTTTGTTCGCCTTGTGTTTTGTTGCCAAGTACCCTTTCTATTGACTCCTAACAGAGATCACTCTGCACATATGTGTAATATATTACTGCTAAAATCTCTAATGTGTAGTGGCGATATAAGAGAAGCTAGAAGCTATCAATGGCTTGCTCATCTAGGAAAATTTATTTTGATTGCTCTAGAGGATCGGCGAGGAGATATATATTCTCTTTGGGTGCCTTGGGGTCATAAGCCTTTTGTACAGCAGAGGTGATTTGCACATTGTCTTTAATATTTAAGACACTTCTAATATACTATTTAATTTATGGAATACATTTGAATATGAGAGATTTTTTTGTCTTACAGGGACATGTGTAACCCCCTCACTTGGATCACATGATATCTCACACAATATCAGTTATAGACATGCTTTCAATTCTCAATCATATAAACTTCAATCTCATATAAACTTTACATATTATACATAAGAGAAAGCATTTACAATTTACAATACACGTTTAAGTCATTATCCTACATAGAGGATTTACAAAACAAAAGTACATCACAAGACTCCAAAATGCCTAGATGAGAATGGACTGACACTGCTGGTGCGACCTTAAGCAAGAAGAACTCCACCTAACCTGTAAAATCTATTGGCAAGAGGTGAGCTGCCTACTCAATAAACATATTACGCATATATGTATATACAAAAGTAATGTAAAGAGCACAAATCAAAATATATCATCAATACCAAGTTAGAATTTATTCACATGTCTCACTTATTATAGTAATACTTATTTTAGAAAGGCCTTGCTGTACTTAGACAATATATATAAAATGGTCCTTGGGCCCAATCTGTATTCCGGCTCACTAAATTCGGAATACAATCATCTGTGCTACGGAGGAGTTACACTCAACTCACGTACTCATATATCTCAACACATGTGCTTCCGGCTCACAATATTCGGATAGCACTCTCAACTTGGACCATTTCACATATCCATCTAAGCAAGCTCATATTCATTTATAATCCAACCATTATTCAGTTCCAGTATATGCACAAGGCTCAACATGCCGTATTTACTCATAACACTGCAACATACTCAATCATATCACTTTCTTATCAATCATGACGTATCACAAACACTTAAACATTATCCACATCATTCACATCAGATTCAACCACATCTCACACTCAACAAGTCACAAGGCACAATACATTCATACACATATATAAGCAATATGCTTACCGTCGCACTTGGTTCGATCTATTCAACACGATCGGGTGTGCGTTCAATTTCACCTTGTCCTCCTAATGTCACATAACATTTATACAATTAGCCTTAACATAAACTTAATGACAATATAAACTAATGAATGTTATATGATTTATAAGAAACTAACTCCACAAAGTTCATGCAATCTAATCCTTTTATCTTAGATCATCACATGACCTACTTGCACACATTCTGCCATAACTTTCTCTATATGAATCCAAATGTCCTGTTTCTTGAACCTACTGAAACTAGACATATATGGGTATAGCATATCCAAAATTCATATTAAGATCACTTCTACACAATATATGGCATGCAAAATGATTATGTCCTGTTTCCAGCCAAGAAACAGACTATCCAGATTTGCATCTACCATTATTCACTCAACCTAGCTCACACTAAACACAATGGATTGTCAAATCCTTTTACAGACATATACTTCAAGTAGTTAGGAACACTTTTGTATGAATAAACGTTCCCAAATTATGACTCTAAGGTCCTCAAAATGCTACATCAACATGGCTGCCTCCCATGATATACAATTTTGAGGCAGTCATGTTCCATCTAGGTTTGCTTCATCTATATATGGAATTAAAGTCCCATATTTTACAGAGGATTTCATAACACATATAGGAACATAGTTTATTCTTTATGTATCTTCAAATTCGAACAATATCAATATGAAAAACATGCTCCAAAATGACTGAAAGCAGTACCCTAGATTTCTGTTTAGGGCACTTGATACATATCTTTCATTTGGACAGCCTATAACCACTTTAAACAACACCAAAACTCAACAAACTCAATCACAACTCATCCACAACAAATCTTTACCTAGGTATTTCAGAATCTCAAACTCATAGAAAACAAGCTAAAACAATATACTAACCTTCAACTTGTGTCTATCACCTAGTATGCTTCCTAACTTGACTTATTTGGCTTGAAAATGGAAGAAATTGGAAGAGTTTTGTTTGGAGGGTGTTAGGGTATGTCAAAGGAAGGTTTTCTGAAGTTTTGGTCGAAATTGTGGCTGGACATGAGGAGAAATGAGTTGTATAAATCCTTGTTAAAACAAAGAGGCATACTTTGTCTTACTTGAGTGACACCTCGTGCTTGCTCACAAACCTCCAATCCAGCTCTCCAAAAATGTAAGTTAATCAATTTAGGACATATGAATTCATTAATTCATTCATTCAAGTCCTAACTCAATTAACCAATCGTTACATCTTAACGACACACTAATCGCCTCCTAATCGCACGATAATCACATTATGCATATGAAACTTCTAATGAAAATGGGATGAATCTAAAATGTATGTATTCAATCATAAAAACATATATGAATGTGGGAAGACTCATATGTTAGGGTTTTGGGGATGTTACAACATGGTAGACATACATCATACAATATTAGTGTGTTTGGCACCTGTGGAAAATCCTGCCACAATCATGGTTAATTCTTTGACTGTTTTAAGGATGCTTGAAGACTTCATTACTCTAAATTTAGGTACTATTACATTGTATTCTGATACTTAATTGTTTATTTTTTATGCTGTTATCTAAGAATTAGTGTGTGCAAGTAGGATTTTCTATTGTCCAAAATGGACCCACAAGCATTGTAGAGCAGTGCATTATCCATAGTATTAATATATTAAGTGAATGTTGGTATAGTATAAATATTCATCTAAATTTTAAGTGAATGTTGGTGATTGCAATTTGCATGGAATTCATATCGCCAATCCCACCTTATCTTTGCTCTTTTATTTTTGTGGGATAATTATTGCATTTATGAGTTTTAGTATGTTGTATACATATATTGTCTACATTATATTCATTTTAATATCGTATCTAATTTTGGATAAGTTCAAGAGCAACTAATTTACTTTATAAGTTTTGAATTTTTTTTACGTAGACAAATTTCAATGTATATCACTTAAAATATGCATAATAAAATTGTAAACAAGTTCAAGGAGCAAATTGGTCATTGTAAGCAAGTTCAGGGCCAATAGGTCACTTAAAAAAAAATCAAGTGGCCAATAGGTTATTTAAAGCAAGTTGTAGGGACTAATGAGACACCATATAAGTTCAGGAGCCAATCAACATTTTTCGATAAGTTCAGGGACAACTGATGTGTTAAGCCTAATTTTAAGTCAAGTTAATAGTATTTATATTAATGTAAATGGTCATATAATATTTTTAAAACTATTACTGTTTAAGTAATAGAATAAAATATAGAAAAATCATGTAGTTTGTACATTGTATGTGCGTGAATAATAATAATAGAAATAATGTTTGATATCAATTTTAGGCATAAATTATTGAAAATTTCAAGCAAGATCAATTTTAACCATATATTACCGAATCTTACTATCAATTTTAACCATATATTACCGAATATTTCAAGTAAGATCAATTTCAGTCATACATTATTGAAAATTTGAAAAAACCGATTTGATTGTTATTAGACTGTCACACTAGATCTTTCAAACAAATTGGACGATAAACCATAAAAAAAATTATAACTAACTTATATGTAAATTTTTTAATCGAAATCGAAGTAACGACTAATTCAAAAAAACGACTAAATTGAAAACAAAAATAAATTAATCATGATGAAATGTCAGGTAGCAATTTTTAAAATAATTTATAGAAAGATATCAAATTCGCATTTGTTTGTGATAACAAAAACAACACATTCACTCTAAAAAACACATAAGTGGGCTGAAAATGTAGTATACAATTTTTTTAATAAAATATTGTGATTATGTATTGAATTTATGCTTCTTGAATTATAATTCACAAATAGAATATATATATATATATATAATTAATATTGTAATTTTTTTTAATAAAATAATATTTACAAAATTAGTGTATATCCCGTGCAATGCACGAGTGTAAGGCTAGTATTAGGTAAAGTTGGAGTGAATTTAATCCTAAAAATCCAATTATCTTTGGATGATGGTCACATGAGAACCTAATATCCCGGAGAAGGATGGTGACAATCTTCATCCACATGTTCTGATTACCAAAATGCCATCAGCAGGATGCAATAAATTACAACCTCACTAACGCACAAAATCTAGGGGACAATTCCGGTAATTAGTGCAAAAAATTCGATGGCTTCGATAGACGATCATCCTTCGCCCACCAACCGCCAAAAAATTAGAAACCCTAGGCGATTTAGGGCGGAAAATTGAGACAGAAACGGAAGAGACACACTTCTCCTCAATTCATAATTTCTTTTTCACGTGATAGTCTCCTCAATTTCCTCTCTGCCTCTCTTCTCTTCATTCTCTTACACTCTTCCAACTTCAAATACAACCCTTCTTTTCTCAACACCAGAACGACATATTTAACCATTCGAATCCCTAACTTACAAATTCGCTTTTTCCACCTTCATACCTTGTCTCAATGTCTAAAAGGTGATTCTACATCTTCTGTTTTTCCTTTCTGCATTGTTTGTGATGATTGTCTTTAATAGTTATTTTCGTTTGATCTTGATCACGGTCATGACGATCTTGATTGTATTTGCGTATATGCCCTCATTATATGTGTAGCGGATGAAAGATTTCTGTAGATATGTATAATTAAGTTGAGAAATTCAGTGATGGATAAGTTGTTGAAATTGTAGAATTATACCGTATCTGTTTTTATTTTTTGGCTTTTATATTCCTTATTTATTGTGTGGGATCGTGGAAGCTTAAGCGCCTGGTAGTTTAAGTGACTGTTTGGTTGCTGAGAATTGGAAATATGAAGAACATTACTGATTTGTCATTTCTTACTGTAAACATCAGGGATTCTGTAACTTTTCACCTCCTTTTCGGCATTTCTTTGCATTATACTGTTACCTTTTCTTATATTATGAAAGTAAGGTTTTTACCGTTGTAGCTCATTAACAATTCAAAACATACACCAAGGGCCATCATGTCAGGGATTCTGTAACTTTTCACCTCCTTTTGGGCATTTCTTTGCATTATACTGTTACCTTTTCTTATATTATGAAAGTAAGGTTTTTACCGTTGTAGCTCATTAACAATTCAAAACATACGCAAAGGGGCCATCATGTTTTTGTAAGCTAATTTGCTTGTTCCTATTGGAGGCATAACCTCATACATTGTAATAGATATTAAATGGTATATCTTCAATGGATATGCTTACTTTTTTTAATTTTTTCTTAATGAAAATCAGGTAGAAGCTAATCTATCAAATTGGTATGATGGGTTAGCGATTTTTGATTTGCTTTGTTCTTTTTTTAGGATACTGTGCAAATTCTTTGTGCATGGAGCATGTTTGAAAGGGGAACATTGCGAGTTTTCACATGACCGGAAAGATGCACCAAATAATGTAAACATATTCTTTTCTGGTCATTTCATCTATTTCTCTCTTAGTGTCAATGAGAAGATGGTTCTGATTTGCTCATTACTTGCTTGTTCTTTTTCTTTTTACTTAAACAGATTTGTACCTACTATCAAAAAGGATTGTGTTCTTATGGCAGCAGATGCCGATATGATCATCTCAAATTTTCAAGGGCAGAGTCTGCTTCTTCCTCATCAGCAATTCCTTACAATTATGTGTTGCCAACATCTGCTCCAGTGGCTCATACCGTCAAAACTACATCAAGTGGGGGAACTCTAGTGCCATGCTCATCTGGGGAGCTTTCTGCTTCAAGTAAACCTTACTTTCCTCCCACTAAACCAGCATGGAATCTAGAGTCATGGCCAAACCATTTTCCTGAAAATGGTGTCCTTATAGAGCCCAGGCATGTTAAACCAGAAGACCTCTCATTATGTTCATTTGCTGCTGCTGGACATTGCCCCCGTGGGGATAAATGCCCTCATATTCATGGCGACCTTTGCCCCACCTGTGGAAAAAATTGTTTGCATCCTTTAAGACCAGTAGATAGAGAGGAACATTTAAAAACATGTAAGAAGAAGCAAAAGAATCTCGAGGCATTAAAACAAAGTCAAGAAATTGAGTGCAGTGTATGCTTAGACCGCGTGCTTTCCAAACCCACAGCAGCAGAGCGAAAGTTTGGGTTGCTATCAGAATGTGATCATCCATTCTGTATATCATGTATTAGGAATTGGCGTAGCAGTTCACCTAACTCGGGAATGGATGTGAACACTGCATTGAGGACTTGCCCAATATGCCGTAAGCTGTCATACTTTGTTGTTCCAAGTGTCATTTGGTATTCCTCTAAGGAAGAGAAGCAGGAAATTATTGATAGCTACAAGGAAAAACTCAGGTAATTTGTGATGCCTGTGTGCATATTTTACCTTCAATGATCTTAGTTCATTTTACCTTCAATAGTTATCACACCTAAGTTTTTGAATATGCTCAACTCTAATAGTATTCATCCATGTGAACCCACTCATCCATCTCAACATGTTCATATCTGCTACACTCATTTGGTCAATCATTTTGTATTTTAGCCTTGCTTATCACATAGCTGTTCTATGATATTCTTCCTTCTACTCCTGTAATATAATATATTCTTAGTAGTGAAACTGGTGACATGAAGGTATCGGTACCCTCAAGAAATATTTGAGCATTTATATTATCCTTGTAATTTCCAAGCTTACAACATATACTCGCATTTTTTCTATCTAGGCCCTTGTATGGTATCTTGCCACAATTCTTACTCTTTAATCCCTCCTCAGTCTTGTCTATGGGAATTATGTTATCTGTGAGTCGTGTGCACTAAGTTACCTCCAATTTCCTCTTCTCTTATTTTTTGACTGATATTTGTTTTGAGGGTTTGGTAGGCAATATGGTTTTAAATGTTCTTATAGATTTTTTTTGAAGCAATCAATGCACTTATTATTTTGATTTCTTCCACGACAGTTCTATTGATTGCAAGCATTTTGACTTCGGGAATGGGAACTGCCCATTTGGATCCAGTTGTTTTTACAAGGTAACATATTATTATTTTGTTTGAAGTAGCTGGTGGAACTTTCATATGTTGGTGCTGCCATTGTCTGTCTATTTTGTATAGATGTTCATGGGTTTGGTTTGTATTTGGATAGTTTGTTTGTAATGTATTTGTTTTGATCAAAGATTAACAAATATATTTTGTAAGGTACCAAAATGGCCTCAATGTTTTTGGGAAGTGCCAATTTAGCCCCAATGTACAAAATAGCATCATTTTAGCCTCACGTTTGTGAAATGGTACCAATTTAGCCTGCGTAACGGAATTTGGGGCTAAATTTGTACCATTTCACGAACATTGTGGCTAAAATGGTGCTATTTTGTATGTTGCGGTTAAATTGGCACTTCTCCAAAAACCTTGAGGCCATTTTAGTGCCTTATCCCTATATTTTATTTTGTGTGCTTTGAATTAGTATAATGCAGTTATCTTGATTTTCTTCCACACATTTCCTTAGGTTGTCTTGGATAGGGTCCAAAATTGAAGGTTTTATTTTTCTATTTTGAGACTGCACATGTTGCTCTTAGAAATCACATTTTTGGTTAGTTCTCTGAAGAATTCTGATGTGCTGCAAGTATTTGTAGGGTACAAGAACTTACTACATAGTAGAATCATATTTTCTAGAGATTTAAGTATGGTGGTTAGATATTTTGTTTTGTGTGTTGGTGTATATTAGTCTTGTGTATACGTCTCTTGGTGTATAGCAGTTACAAACATGGGTGATTATGTTGGTTTCACTAACTTCTTCAATGTCTATATTATACTATATACACTTGATCTGTGTGTGTGTGTGTGTGTTTTTTCTTTATATAAATTTTGTTAATGCCTTACAAATTGATTTAATTGAAGTAATAGAGCGCATACAGCTTGAGTTATATTAGCAAGGTCTTTGTTATACGATGCAAGATGGTTAAGTTAGTTAATTGTTGAGAAATTCTCAGTTTGACTCGGTTGTGAATATCATCTGGGATATTACAGTTGGTTAACAGAAAAAAGATTGACAATCGAATGGAATAAGTTGAACTATGAATGATTTTTCTTTTGCTTGTGGAAGCTAGTCTTTGATAATGGGGAAATGGAGGATGATGAAAATGAGAGGGTTGAGATGGTGCCTCAGCCCTAGGTATAAAGCTTATAGAAACAGCAATCTTCTATTGAACAAATTATATTGGTTTTGAATGGTTCTAATGATTACCCTTTTCGGTCCATTGGAATGATTTAACAAGATTATCCCAGACAATGCTGCCCATACACAGCATAAAGACAACTTTCACCATCAGCAGTTCACCAAATTGTAGAACACGTTTAACAACCAAGCAATGGCTTGCTGACTACCATACTCCTAAAAGGAGTGTGGGGTTGTGGGTTTAATCTTCATAATTCTCCAAAGTGCCTCAAATTTGTCTAAAAAAACTATATTGTAGAGCAGTTTCTCCATAGGTTGTTTGAAATCATTCTCTCTTACCTGAACTTCTGTATAGATTAGTTCTAAACCTGTGCCAAGTGATGCTTATGTTGGGCAGATGTGAGTGGAAATATATATTTCCTTGCTTTTCTTCTTGAATAGGTACTCTTAATTTGTCCTACATGTGTAATTTTCTTCACATCCTATTGGGCCTTGGAGTAGCTATTTTATGCTTGCTGGTGATTTGGATTCTGAAAAGCTGTTTTACAAATATTGAAAAAGCACGGGCCTATTAGAACTTACTTCTATATATGTTGCTTCACTTGAATACCTTAGCTTGTAGTAGAATTCATGTGAAGGTTGATTTATCTAGTTTAGTCTTCCTTTTGGTAACACTTTGAAGGTTAGATGATGCTGACATGAGTGCGACTTAGCACATCACTTCATACATATAGGCTATATCCCTTAGCATTGTGAACGTGCTTGTTTATTTTCTTTCGTTGTGGGGGAGCATTAGCTTTATGACTCCTTTAATGGATACAATGTTGTGTTGTGTTCCAGCATACTGTCAAGCCAGGCTCATACACATGGAAATATAACAGACCCCCTCCGCAGAGGTTTCCTCAAAGATCCAGTGTTGTGGATAATATGGAAGCATTCTTTGATGTCGTTGGGGACTTAATTGAAGAAGATGAACTGGATATCTTTGATGCTGATGATTATTTTGAGGATGAATGTTATGATGAAGGCAATATGGACTTTTTATTAATGCAGCTGAATATCGGATCATGCGACACTTCAAGTGATGAGGATAATTGTTTCTTTTAAGCTATTTGCTTTAGCCACATTGCAAATTTTTTAGTCTTCCCAACATTTCAAGTTGGTGATTTTGGCTGATGACATAATAGTTTTAAAGCCATCGGGTATAGATGAAGATTGTAGCTTGTTTATAGCTGTTAACTTTTATTGTTAAGATGATTATTGGGATTTAGTCTAGATTAGCTTGTTTATAGCTGTTAACTTTTTATTGTTAAGATGATTATTTGGATTTAGTCTAGATTGTTTGCCCAAATATTGGTTCTATATGTTTAATATATTTGCAGCACTGCGATGTGGAAGTTTAACAACAGCATTCTTCGTTTGTTATGTTGTTTTTGAGCTAAATTGAAGCTCACATACACATGGCTGAAGTTTGTAGGGGAGTTGTTTATTTGAATGGATTTTTCTGTCAGGATTTGCTTATCTTCTCTTTTCCTCTAAAAGATTGAAAGAGAGATTATTTTTTGTGATTTTCTTTTACCTGCCAGTTAATTTGGAATTGCCAATCAGTTTAGGCTTATGAGCTGCATATTTATCATGTTCCAACATTGCAGCATGCGTACCGCGATGGCCAATTGGAGGAAGTTGTGTTGCGCCATCTTGGTGCTGAAGACGGAGAGACTGTAATAGCTAAAGATATCAGGTTATTGTATGTGCTAAGCAAAGTTGAAAACAAAAACTAGATTGAATTTTATATTTTACCAAGTCATTTTATTTTCAGGCTTTCAGATTTTCTTGGGAGTCTGCAGATAATATGAATCAGGCGGTTCAATAATTCCTGTGTAAGTATGCAAATTTACTTTTCTTGTTTCACTAACAACTCTCTGTACTTCGTGCACAGCTTGGGAACTGCACTAGTAAACTGTGCATTACATCTATAAATAAGCAACTAATGCATTTATCATCCAAAGTGATTCTAGTTGCTTCAATACTGTTCTTCAAAATCTGCAGGTTATCTGATAATTTCAAGATATTTATATTTTCTAACACACTTCAGTTATGTGAGGTAAAAGGTCATAGTTTTGTGAGATATCCGTTCTTTAACTCTTTTTGGCCTGAGCATTTAGAGGTTATATCCTGTCAATGTGCAATTGAACCTATTTTTTGGAAGTATCTTTAATTAGGAGGACAAAGGACAAATTTTGTTTGTGAGTAAATAATTCTAGCTCTGGTGATTGGTCAGTTAAGTCAATTAATGTCATGCCTAATCTATTCTCGTATAAATGCACAAAGAATGGAAGAAAAAGGAACTAGAATTTAATTACAATTCTTTCTTAATAAATAATTGGAAGTTGATATGTGGTGTTGAGGTTAAATGTTTCTTCTAATTTCATTTGGGTTAGGATGAAGGAATCATTGATGTTGTAAACTCTTACATTGTTATATTTTTGGATTGCATAATGTGTTTAATAGAGCAAAATATGACCTAAAATCCTTGTTCATATGCTAAGAGCCTTTTGCATTCTAAATTATTGTTCCTAGGGCATGTTTTTTCAAAATCCTGTTTCTCTATTATGCCTAGACCCGTTTCTTCTAGTTTATTTAGTATTGCATTCTACACTGTTGTTCCTAGGGTATATTTTTTCAAAATCCCGTTTCTCTGGTTATGCCCTAGACCCGTTTCTTCTAGTTTATTTAGTATGACAATGTCCATGTGATTGACAGTCGGGCAGTAATGTTTGATTGGGCAGTTGGCTTAGTTTCATTATTCCTCTGTTGACTGTTCTCAAGTTGTAGCTGTTGTGAAAACTGCAGGATAGCTTGCTGAAGGAGAGTTGATTATGGGAAGCTGCAAGCACGAAATAAACTGCTTAGTAGGTTAAAATGAAATAATATAGTGAAATGAAAGTCAGCAGTATGAAAGATTATTTTAATTGATGAATTACAACTAGCTGGTGAAAAATCATTTTGAATAATGGGTGCTTTCGAATATACAACATGCTTCCCACAACGGAAAGGGTAGGGAATATCATCGGGTTTTTTTTTGCCCGGAATCAACCTCGATATTGGGGTGTAGATGTCACGATTGCTGAAGCGGTGTTTTCTTCTTACAAGGTTGCTTGTATAATACTGAAAAAAAAGAACATTATGTAATGCTGTAATGCAATAGAGATGTAATAGAAATTCATATACAAACCAATTTTTTAGCAGATGAGATCTGAGCTTGGTGCGAATGAGATTTGTACGGCATAGGGAAAGGGAAGACGAAGGATGGATATAATGCGTTTTGGAGTTCGAGGGCGTCTGATGGATTCCTTGAATATTGGTTTAAGCCTTTGGGTTGTGGTTTTGTTTTATGCATTGAGCTTTGTATGTCTTCTTTCTGCCTTCAATTATACGATGGTGCATATTTGTAACTAGTAATAAACCAATCAGTTAATCATCAATACAATCAGTTAATTTACAATCAGTTAATTTGATAACTGATTCAAACGTATTTGAACCATAAAGTTTACAAGACAGCCGATGAATTTTGGTAGGATCAACTGAGTGTTATTAGCGGCAGGCCTTCCTTGGGCATAGCTAAGAGGGGTGCCTATCTAGGGCTAATGAAGGGACGGTTTCAAAACTTCTTTTTTTTTTTTTTTTTAAAGATAGTGTAAATATATATTTAATTTTGATGATTAAGAATAGTTTTATTTTTAATGTTTAAAATGGAATAATTTTATCCATAATGTTGCATCTTAATGTTGATAAAGTTAGATTTATTTGTCTTAAGTACGAATCGTGGCATTTGTATTAAATGTATGTCATTTTATTACTCATTAGTAATTGAATGTACATTACAAAAATTAAAAAAATAAATATACTGTGTTTTATAAGAGTTAGATAAAAATAAAAATATTTAACTGAATTTAAAATTCAAAAAATATTAAAAAATTAGAATTAATATTAATGTAGAATACAAGAACAATATATATATATTTTTAATGGTGTCTAAAATTGATCTAATATGGTAATGTTAAGGGTAAAGTTGCACTATTTTGGACATCAATGGTATAATTTCTTTTGACGGTCAATGGGTATTTTTGTATTTTATTCTTAAAAAAAACAAAAATTAAATCTAGAAAATTCAACTTTTAGGACAAATATGCTAGGCTTAATCAAATTGCAGCATACATCTAGGACCAAAGGAGTTAGGGGCATAAAAATCTAAAAAGATGTGACAAAAATAATTATAATTCTTAGGACTAAACAATCGCAATACACACTTTTATGGCTGCATTTTCTTATAATACGTGTTTGGGTATTGATGTAGATGTTATTCTTTTTCATAAATTTTCGTGTTGCAAATGACTTTGCTAAAGGTGTTGATGTGAAAATTTGAAATTCTTAAGTTTCTCAAAGCAGCAAATTGTTAGTAAGTGAATGTTGCATCTGTAGAAAGATTTTTTTTAAAGTTAAAATTATTGAAAAACTATGAAATCGTCAATGTCAGAAGAAAAATTGAATATTATAGCCATTTTATGTATTCATAGAAATATGTTAAAACTCTGTGGTGGTAGTCGTTGATCACTTTACAAAATGGACGGAGGAAGAAGCCATTTCAACCATCACAACAAGGCGAATGTTTGATTTTGTCTATGATAATATTATTGGGAGATTTGGAGTACACCACACAATCGTCACGGACAATGGGACTCAATTCAATTGCGAGGAGTTCAGAAAATATTGCCAAGATTGGGGAATTACCAACAAATTTGCATCCGTCTACTATCCTCAGTCCAATGGTATGATAAAATTAACAAACAAAACCAACGTCAAAGGCATCAAGAAGAGGCTGGGTGAAAAAAAGAAATGTTGGGCAGATGAACTAATGAGTGTTCTATGGGCATACCGGACCATTCCTAGAGTGGGCACTGGAGAAACGCCATTTTCCCTCACTTATGGGATTGAGGCGGTTATCCCAATAGAAATAAAGACCCCAAGTAGCAGAAGTATCATTTTACTATGAACAATGAAATGGCGAAAGGCTCAGGGAAAGCTTGGATGGTCTTGAAGAAAAAAGGGACAGAGCTTACGGTCGAATAGCCGCCTCTTTCTTTTGTGTTTGCCATTTTTTCTTTTCTCAAACTCAAGAATATTCAGAATCAAGCTTTCAATCCTTCAATCACGGGTACACAAATCTCTTTTCCTTTCTATTTCCTTTTTCTTTTGCTGATTTTTCTTTTGTGTCACATTCTATCATGTACATAATCATATTATTTAGCTTTTAATTAATGCTAAATAATCAAACTGAATTTAACATTGAAATTTGAGATGAAAATTTAGAATTACCTTATTTGAAAGTGGGATTTATTGCTGAAATTTTGTATCTGACTGTCACAACTGGCTATTCGTATTCTGACACCATTCACGCCGATTCACGTTTGGGAATAACTCTCCACTTGTAGGAGGTATTTCTGGCTTTAATTAATTGCAATTTCCTGATTATGTGTTTGAAGATAGCACTCATAGGCCTTAATTGCTTATATTTTCTATTTAATTTCAGGATAATGTTTTTACTCTTAGCTCTGTTGTTGTGAATAATTATCCATTGCCTCCCTATCCCTTGAGTAGTGATACTGAATTAGCCCTTCATCGGGGAACTTATCAATTTTCTAAAAATAAGAAAGGGTTGATATTTCCTCATTGTTACACTGGATAGAACAATCTTGTAGACCATCTAGAGCCAAAATATGCAGGTGTTTGGAATAGGGTTGGTATTAGGGATTTTATTCACTTGACCCGTTGTGAAATTATTCCTTGTGTGAATGTCCTTGAAGGTGTTTTGAATTTTTGGTCACTAGTTTGTAATTCACTGATCCTTCCGCTGGGCCCCATGTCCATCACTTTACGTGATATGGTTGCTCTAACGGGGCTGCCCACTCTCGAAGAGGAAATCCCGAGCTGTATTGAGATAGATGCATTCCTTGAAGTAAAGGCTATTCCTCTAATGAAGCTGGGACATATGTCCAAATGATTAAGAAACAACTAGATAAGGCTGAATTAGGTGATAAGGACCACATGCATTTCTTGTGGATGATGGTGAGCAATTACATCTTTGAACTGTTGGGCCTCAGACATACTGCAGAGATACTGATTATTACCAAGGCATTGGCTTCGGGACGTCATTTGGCTCTTGGCACTATGTTGTTAGCCTTGACATTCCACCGCCTTGCTCTTACTGTTAAGGACAAGCCGTTCATAAAGCCTCGGGGTGGTTCGTGGTTGTTGCAGCTATGGCTTTTCATCTACTTCCCTTATTTGGCCACTTATTCGCTCACGGGGACATCGAGCCATCTTGGTGTTAACCTTTGCTATAGTTCTCCGAGTTTGGTTGTTAGTGTAGTTGTGAGGTTTCTCCGTACCTTAGTGCCATCCTTTCATAACAAGTTTTTTCTTTTTTAGGAAAAAGATAGCTCGTGTCTTCCGCCTTGGGCTTTCTTCTAGTTATCTGCTGCCCCCGTGAAGGTACTAAATGGTGGAGTATGGTATGTGCTACACATCGGTTACACCATGGGGTGAACCGAACTAGAACTTCCTGATCAGAAGACCATGGCCTGACCTTATATGCACCTTGTATTTAGGCATGCCAATTAGGCTTTTTCCAATCCATTACGGGGAAGCTTCCATTTTCCACTTATTCTCAGCGGTGTGGGGCTAGTAATGAAGACATAGCCATTGCGGTTTTGGATGCGAGGTATGATCAGGGATCACTTTTCCTTGGGTCAGATCAACCCTCCTTTGATGCTTGGTGGGAGACCAATTTTTAGTTTTGTATCCCACCTCTTGGTAAGCTCTTTTTATTTATTTTTACTTGTTTTTTGCTTTTGCTACTTTATTAACTTTATATTTTTTTTTCAGATTCGAGCGGTAGCTCGAGAAAGGACCCAGCCCTGAATGTGCTTGAGGTAAACAAAAAGGGTAAGAGAAAGACACTTATGCTGGATAGGGACAAGCTGGTGACCGCTGCTTCAGAGCCTTCTGCGGGACAAGGAGAGGGAGAGGACCCGGATGAAGACCTGTATTTTGGTTTTGAGGATGCCAAACTGGATCAACTGGGGGCACGCTGGAATGTGACTTCCTCGATTGGTACCTTGTCTCTTGAAGCCGGCTCGACTGAAGTGGACATGATTCCCTTGTAACTTCTGGTACAAGCTTATATTCCTTCTACATCTTCTTTAAACCGGATGATTCTTGCGCCCTTGTCTCAGGTTTGTATGTTCTTGCTAAATTTGCTGTTTTTTGAACCATATTCGAGATGTTTAGTTGAATTGATTGAATTGCTATTTTTGATTCATATGTGGTAGGAATCAGCTCTTATGCGTCCTTTGTTGGTTCGTATCAGTTTTACGGCTGAGAATCCTTTTGCCGGTTTGGATTTTTCATTTTTGAAAGGACCGTCTACTGCTATAATTATAATCTCAATTATAAATCCTTGGGGGTTTTTAGCTCAACTTGTAAATCCATAGGTTTAGTATTTCTTTAAGCTTTCGTTTATCTATAAACAATCATTGAGCTTACAATACATCAATATAACCTAACGTGACCTAATGTAATAAGTATAATCTCAATTTATAAATCCTTAGGGTTTTTTCAGCTCAATTTGTAAATCCATAGGTTTGGCATTTCTTTAAGCTTTCGTTTATCTATAAACAATCATTGAGCTTACAATACCTAACGTAATGTAACTTAACGTGACATAATGTAATAAGTATAATATCAATTTATAAATCCTTAGGGTTTTTTGCTCAATTTGTAATTCCATATGTTTTGTAATTCTTTAAGCTTTAATTTATTTATACACAACTATTGAGCATATAATCCCTAATGTAAAGTAACCTAATGTGACCTAATATAATAATTATAATCTCAATTTATATATCTTTAGTTTTTTTTAGCTTAATTTGTAAATCTATAGGTTTTGTCATTCTTTAAGCTTTCGTTTATCTATAAACAATCATTGAGCTTACAATCCCTAACGTGACATAATATAATAAGTACCTTATGGTTTTTTAGCTCAATTTGTAAACCCATACGTTTTGTAATTCTTTAACCTTTCATTTATTTATAAACAATCATTGAGCTTACAATCCATAACATCACGTAACCTAACATAACCTAATGTAATAATTATGATCTCAATTTATAGACCATTGGGTTTTTTTTAGCTCAATTTGTAAATCCATAGGTTTTGTAATTCTTTTAGTTTACATTTATTTATAAATAATCATTGAGCTTACAATCCCTAACGTAATATAATCTAACGTAACATAATCTAACGTAACCTAACATAACCTAATGTAATAATTATAATCTCAATTTGTAAATCCTTAGGGTTTTTTAGCTCAATTTGTAAATCCTTTGGGTTTTTTTAGCTCAATTTGTAAATCCATAGGTTTTGTAGGCCCTGTTATTTTTGACTAAAATTAAATAAATTGAACTGAACTAAACTAAATATTATAAATGATAAATTTTATATATAAATAATTATAACTATAATAAATTGTATATATATGATAAATAATAAATTATATACATATAATGATAAATAATAAATAATATATAAATAATAATAATAATAATTATAATAAATAATGATAAACTATATATATAATAAATTATAAATTATATATAAATAATTATAAGTATAATAAATAATGATGAGTTATATATAAAGAATGCTAAATTATAAATAATATATATATATATATATAATAATAAATTATATGTAAATAATTATAATTATAATAAATAATGATGAATTATATATAAATAATGTTAAATTATAAATTATATATAAATAATTATAATTATAAATTATTGAACTGAATTGAACTGAACTGAAATTACTGATACTGAAATTAAGTGACAAAGAACATTGCCTTACAAGTTTACAAACCTATTTTCTACTAGAACCAATTTGAGCTATAGTAAAATTCATCCAACTTGAAAGTTTAAGTCTATACTTTCCTTAATTCACACTTGAAGGGATTAACGACAATTAATCCATTTGAGATATACGGGTTCAGGCGTACCTTATTGAATAACAGAACCGGTAGATCTCTCAGAGTAGCGGAAGCGAATCTTAGCACCACGATCTTGTACCACCGGTAACAGGCAACCACACAACGTTAGTCGGGGAAGACTGAATAATCCACAGACTAAATCGAAGACGAAGAATGAGAGGGAGAGAGGGAGAGAATTCGGCCAACAGGGAGTTAGAAGAAAATCATGTTGTGATTAGGGTTAAGCCTATTTATAGGAAACTAAAACCCTAATCCTCCATCTCTTAAGATGGGCTTAGCCCGTTCCATTTCAGGCGGGTCAGATTAATGAGATCCATACCCAATTAATCCTAACATCTCCCACTCGTACGCAATGGAACCAATTCCAAAGAATCTCTTCCCAGTCTCTAATCTTATTTTCGCAAATAGTTTATGCGACCGACATACTATCGAGAGCTCAAGTGCCATATACTCGTTGGAGATATATAACTGCTCGATGTGCATGTTTCAAGCTTGGGACTATATACTCGTTGGAGATATGTAGCCTTTGGACTTTAACATGGATCGTCTATGGTGTATGCATTATCCCAGATTCCTTTTCACATCCACTGTAATAACTTGGATCTCAACAGTTCATCTAATTTCACAAAAATGCTCAAAAGCATAAGTATCTGGACGGTAAAAAACAGAATACCTCAAGATGTGAACTCGATGGATATCTTTCCTTTTGGTTATATTCCTTCCATCATAGCCTGACTCGCTTATCCAGTCAGGTTCCTTTTGGTTGGAATTAGCACATCAACCTGAGGTTAGCCTTTCCAAGGTAGCTACATCAGACTATACTTCTAGAATAAACTGGAAGTCATAAGGATAATTTATCTCTAGAAATCGTAATTCCGAGATGTAAGTCTCACACTAGGAAAAGACGAGATCGCCTCTTTTCCATCTTATGGTTGCTAAAGCACACAATGTCATATACATGTCATGGTGTTCGATTCTACTTATAGAATAACATGTTCCTTAATTCTAACACCATACAGAAGCATAGGTTCAGATGTGCCAAAACATCTAACTTTAGTTCACTACCTATAATGATCACTCATGGCTATGAAAACAGAAGGCATTAAGTTGTCATGAACTTGCCTATTAGGTTTCATCTAATATGTTACATATACTCAAAGTGTATATGTTCATCTCGCACCATGATGAAACTTATTTCATCCTTTCTACAAGAAGGCCTTTGCTATTGAACACGCTCTCGTATGTTCAAAAGCGGCCTCATCCTTCTATCACTCACATATGACAAAACAAGGGTAAACACTTGTGTGAGTGAGCTACTTCTTTGTTTGTAATGCATTTAAAATAACAGCAAATATGAACAAATAAATATTCGCACCCATGTATTGGAGATAATTCTTAAAACCTTTATTAACAATTCAAGTTCACAAAACATTGAAAAAGATTGAAGTACATTTAGATCCTACGCAATCCCTGGAATCTAATATGTTTGACATAAACATCTCTCTTGACATGTTTGGCAAGGGGATCAACAACCATGTCATGAGTGGAAATGTACTTCACATTAACTTCTTTGCGTGCAATGAGGTCCTTGACGAAGTGATACCTTATCTCTATGTGTTTGGCCTTGCTATGGAACCTTTGATCCTTAGCGAAAGTAATAGCAGATTGACTATCACTGTTAACTGTGATTGGGGCGGTAGAGGTGGCAATACCAAGGTGGTTTAGGAACCTATTCAACCACACCGCCTCTTAAACTGCTGATGAGTACGAAACATATTCAGCCTCTATGGTGGATAGAGCTACACATGTCTGTTTCTTGCTGCTCCAAAAGATGGCCCTGTTGCCAAGCAAGAAGACGTAGCCGGACGTGGATTTCCTTTCATCCAAGTCCCCTGCCCAATCAGCATATGTGTATCCTCTGAGATTAAGATCGTTGCCTTGATAGCATAGAGAATAATTTGCAGTTCCTTTAAGATATCTCAATATCCTTTTGATTGCGGTCCAATGTGCTTGTCCAGGATTAGACTGATATCTTCTCACCATCCCAACAACGTGGCAGATGTCGGGTCTAGTACACAACATTGCATACATTAGACTACCTATGGCACTAGCATAGGGAACTGATTTCATTTGTTCCTTTTCTTTTGGTGTTTGGGAACACATTTCAGTACTTAAGGTGACATCTTTAGTCATCAAGCTTTCTATGGGTTTGTAGCCTTCTATACCAAAGCGTTCAAGTACTTTGTTGATGTAAGTCTCTTGAGACAATGCCAACAATTTCTTTGAACGGTTTCTTGTATTCTTAACTCTAAGAATGTATGCGGCCTCGCCCATATCTTTCATCTCAAAACTTGAGTTTAGCCAAGCTTTGATTTGGTTTACAAACTCAATGTCATTTCCTGCTCTCAGGATGTCATCTACATATAGAGACAGAATGATAAATTTTCTACCTGAGCATTTTATGTAGGCACAATTGTCTTCCTCAAGTATCTTGAAGTCATTTGAGATCATCTGATTATGAATTCGAATGTACCATTGTCTCGAAGACTGTTTCAGGCCATAGATTGATTTAATCAACTTGCAAACCTTTTGTTCGCTACCTGGTGTGATGAAACCTACAGGCTGTTCCATGTAGATTTCTTCATGCAATTCTCCATTGAGAAAAGCAGTCTTCACATCCATTTGATGCAGCTCTAGGTCTAAACTTGTTACGAGTGCTAGTATTAGCCTGATAGATGTAAACCTCACAACAGGTGAGAAGGTCTCCTCATAGTCTATCCCTTCCTGTTGTGTGGAAGCCTTTAGCGCTTTGTATCTTTTGATACTGTTGTCAACCCTTCACTTTGCTTTAAGAACCCACTTGCTCTTAATAGCTTTTCTTCCCTTAGGCAAATCAACCAGTTCCCAAACTTGGTTGGCTTTCATGGAATCCATTTCCTCTTCCATTGCTTTCTTCCATTTGTCTTTGTTGGGACAAGAGAGATCGTAATGAATATTCTTAGGCTTAGCTTCATCACTTGGGGTGATTAGAAAAGCTTTGCCTTCGATACCGAATTGGCGACACTTGACCTTTTGTCATTTTGTTTGACTCTTTGCTTCCCGGTCTTGATAAACATGTCTCATATATTCATCGTAACCTGGAATCCTTTCTCTTAGACTAAGTTCCGTATTCTCGTTTGAGTTAGGGGACTTGCTCCCACTTGTGTTAGGATCTGTCGCGTTCGGAACGTTCTGAGGAGTAAAGTCCATTTCTCGATCGTAATTGAGAATAAGATCTTGATCTCGACCATTGTCGTGATCATTTGCATGTTCCTCAGAATTCCTCCCACTCGAATGGAGATGTCCGTTTGAAGCAAGTTCCTCAAACAAAGGGGTGATTCTTGTCAACCTGTCCAATTATCGCAAAATCGTTTTCCAAGAATACTATATCTCGAGATTGGATTTCTGTCACTCGACCATCGGCGTTCTCTCCCACTAGGACATATCCTTTGGATACATCAGAGTATCTTATAAAGATACACTTTTTACCTCTTGGGCCTAATTTCCCAAATTTTCTTGATGTATCATGAGCGAAAACTGTGCAACAGCATTGCCTATGATGAAGTAGTATGTGCCATGCCTAGCCCTCACGTTCATTGGACAACAGACATTAGAATGAATTAATTGTAATGGAATTTCTGCCATAGTACCTTTTCCAAATGGTTTTCTATGCATTTTCCCTTTTAGGCAATATTCACAAGGTGGTAAATCGACATTTCTTAAACTACCAAGTAAACCTTCTTTAGCTAGATGTTTCATTCGGTCTTGACCGATTTGATTTAACCTAGCATGCCATAAACTAACATCTTTATCATTCATAGATGAATAAGAAGTAGTGGAAAGAGAAAAAGTTTCATTGCATTCAACAACATCCAAAATTGTTAAACCATTCGATATATATCCCTGACCGTAAAACTGGTCATCCAAACAAATTGTTAAACTGTTATGAGCAAAGAGAAAATTAAATTCAATTCTCAACAAGGAAGTAACAGAAATTAAATTCCTCCAAATTTGTGGAGCAAAGAGAACATCTTGTAGGACTAGGATTTGACCACCACATAGATTCAATCTACATATGCCAATTCCTTGGACTTCAACTCTTGAGCTGTCGCCTACATAGATCCACCTTGATTCGACTGGAACTCGTCGGAACTCGACAAAAGCTTCTCTATCTTTCATCACGTGGTCCGTTGCACCTGAATCAACAACCCATAAAGGATCAAATTCACTCATAAGAACAGTGCTAGATACATGAAGTTCACTCACTCTTGAGTTAATATGATGTACATTGGGAGTAGTGCAGTCACTTGCATAATGCCCTTTAAGTTGGCAATTGAAACATTTCACACGAGAAATATTAGGCTTCTTTCTGTTCTTGTGCTTCTTCTCTTTGGGTCCTTCTACGTTCTTTTGCTCTTTTACCTGTTCTTTACCCTTGCCATTAGAGCGCTTATGCTTCTGGCATTGAGCCATGGAACGCCTCCCACTAGAGTTAGAACCCACATAGTGAGCTTCAGCATTGATCTTAATTGACACAAGGCGATCCTCCTCGAGCTCGAGGTGGCGAACTGCAACATCAAAGGTTGCTAAACCTTCAATGTGTGTTAGGTACATCTTCATATGCCCCCAACTGTTCGATAAAGAATGAATAACAGCTTGCACATTCTGCTCCTCGGCCAGGACATGACTTGCTTCACTAAGTTCACTGATCATGTTCTGCATTTCTCTTAAATGATTTTTCATAGTGTGATCATGGTGTTTCTTGTAAGTATCGAACTTGATAGTGAGAGAGCGGAGTTTGGTCAGAGACATCCTCCAAACTTCTCCTTCAAGGCGTCCCACAGGGCCTTGGCTGTCTCAAGCTTACAGAACTAACGAGTGAAGTCATCATGCATCAAACTCAAGAGAATGTTACGGGCGGTAGAATCTTTCTTCTTCCACGCCAAATAGGCATCTTTATCCCTTTGATGCTCAGTAGTAGTGCCTTCCTCGAGCACAACCATTACTATTTCCAAAGTGTCTAGAACCTCTTGTTCTTCCAGCACATACTTAATCTTAATTCCCCATACATCATAGTTATCCCCATTCAGTTTCAGGTCCTTGTTTAGTTCAGCTACGATCGATTTTCTAGCTGTTGCCATTGTTGACAGGAGATCTACAATGGAATTGCATGTTTTATTAAGAAGTTCTAAAGGTTCAATACACGTTATAAATTCCCTTACCAACCTATATCTAACTAAAAAGTTCAATACCAAATTTCAATTCGAACTAGAGACCATATAGGAATGGCTCAAATCACCCTTTACACTTTAATGGTTAGCTTATTAGGTAGATATTTATGCTTAGAGATTTTTTTATGTTACCTTGCGTAACAAGTTATCGTAATCTTTTACAATGAGTGGTTATTTATGGAATATGATAACTTTGAGTTCATTATGCTTGTGTAAGATTACTAGTGTCGATGCAAAGGCCACTGTAGTAGACAATGCACTGCATCAGGTTCTGTACCTTGACCAGGTGACGCACAATTGCATCTGCATCATCCCATCTTACTAAAGTAGTCATCTTGCAATTATCCAGCCTATTGCGGAACCTCTTCAAGTAGCTTTCTGGGTCGGTGTTCTAGGGACTACTGGCGTGTAGGTAGTGGCCATTGCTTATTGAATAGCAGAAAGGGAAAGAAGTTAGTGACTCATACAAAAACTTATTTCATCAATCAAAACTCATTTTGACCGATACCGGGTCTCCGAAACACAAAAAACAAAACATAAATTTTTTTGGACAATTTTATTGATTTTGGAAAAAAGATAATCAACTTTTAACAGAGGTTTAAATCCTTTTTAGGGTACCTGACATTGATAAGATAAAAAAAACGTTCTCCAAAAATTTAAAAAAAACACAAAAAAACATTATTTTATCTGTGTCTGCCAAAAATGGTTGAAAAACGGCGACCGGGAGGCACCGCACGTGCCCCCACGTGATGCCTATGTGTCGGGGCATGTTGAAGCCGAGGTGGTGCGTGGGGTCCATGCGTCGCCTTCTCGATGTTGTATGAAAATCCATAAGTAGTCGATCTTCGGGTTTTTGGAGTCTGTGATCACAAGGAGGGGTCGGTTTTCTCGAAGAAAGTGTCGAAAAAAATTCGAACAGAAACACCAAGAACGAAAACATTATCAGGTCTGATTAAGACCGAAAAACATTACATAAACGGATTCCATCGAGTTTCAATCGTTTATAGAAGGTCAAAAACATATTTTGATAAGATTTTCTTAATCAGATCAAAAACTTATTTTAGATTGAAAAGAAGATCAAACTTATAAAACCCGTGTTTATATCAAAAAACTAAGAACAAAATAAAGAATATATATAAACACATCAATTCAATCATTCTTACGAATGATCCCACAAATTTCTTCATATATATGGATACAGAAAAAACACAAAGTACAAGATCTGTGGCTCTAATACTAATGAAGGGATTAATGACAATTAATCCATTTGAGATATATGGGTTCGGGCGTACCTTATTGAATATTAGAACCAGTAGATCTCTCAGAGTAGCGAAAGCGGATCTTAGCACCACGATCTTGTACCACCAGTCACAGGCAACCACACAACGTTAGCCGGGGAAGACTGAATAATCCACAGACTAAAGTTAAGACGAAGAATGAGAGTGATAACTTATGAAAAAATCCTTGATTGGAGCACTTCCCTGTGAGGCACCGTGGGAATCGACTAGGGACACTCCGATGCCAAAATCAGTAATATTCTTAAGAGAATATGTTGTAATCACAAAGTAGAGTTAGAATAATGTGTACCTTTGATCCCAGGAAGCTGGGGTATTTATATAGGTTTCTGTAACCTTCGACATTAATGGGGAAGCAGGTGAAGAGTCATGTCATTACTCATGTTTAATTGCTATCAATTCTCCATTAATCCCAACATTTATCCTTGAATATGTCAGAGTTAGGGTATTCGAACAGTCAAGTCTGTATTCCCCTTAATGGTTATTAATTGCCATTTAATTGTATTTATTCCCATTCATGGATGGTTATAAGTGCGCCTTTTGGTATTCTTAGAACCGTCGAGGTGTATGTACGCTCTCCTTGAGAACTATGGTGGGTCTCCATTACTCACTCTCATCGGGCGTATCTTGTTATGGCGTGTCTCGTCATGGTCCACGTGGCGTGGCATAATGCTAGAGACTCCTTCCTTTTTCTTCATTATTTGCATATTCACCCCTGCGTTAATCTGCATTAATTATCATTAATTCCATATTAATCATGTATAAATTCCACTTTTAGAAGGAATAATGGTTTTCCATTATGTTCTATTAATTTTCCCTTATTCCTCATTCTAGAATAATTTGGGTTGTTATCAGAAGCCCCCCTAAAAGTCTAAAAAGCTCTTTAGGGCTGGTTAAAGCGTGTTTTATATTTAATGCTTTTCCATTAAACATATTTCCCCAGACCAGTAGGAATGGGACACGTTATTTAAATTTTCTAAGCATCAAACTTAACTCGAAACGCCTTTTTGCGTTCCACAAACTAATGAAAGTGCTCGGGAGTGTAACTTAAAGAACTCTCATTTCGCGACTTATCAAAATATCCAATCTTTTTGCCTTGGACTTGATAATTTCTTATTTGTCAAGCTTCATATGTACCCTATTAATTTTTTGGGAATCAAAGCCACGTAGTTCTACCGTCATTCTAGACATTCGCCACTTTAGGCTTTGTTCCCCATTTTAAGCTTTATTCGCTTTTTTAGGGTTTTGGCACTCTAGGCACTTGCCTTTTTAGTGTTTACTTATTTTCCAAAGTGTTTTTACTTTGTTTTTATGAAGGTGAGACTTCATTATCTTTGATGAAGACGAGGCTTCATTATTTTTTATGAAGATGAGGCTTCATTATCTTTCCTGAAGATGAGGCTTCATTATTTTTAACGTAGACGAGGCTTCATTATCTTTGATGAAGATGAGGCTTCATTATTTTGGATGAAGACGAGGCTTAATTGCTTTTGATGAGAAAGATTCGCCAGTTGTAGCTTTATCTAGGCGTCCTTTGCGCCATTCGCCATTCGATAGGCTTTACTTTTGCCATCCAGGCATTTGCCTATGGGCCTTTTTCCTTCGTTCACCATATTTTGCATTCGCCACATCGAGCTTTTTCTTGAGGGTTATATTTCTTTTACAAAGGGAATAACCCACCCTATGTGGGATTATTTATGGATATGATTCGCTTTTAGAGACTTTCTTATGTGGGATGTTATGGATAAAATCCGTCCTATATGGGATCATATATGGATATGATACGCTTTTAGGGCGAGGTGAATGTTCCTCCTTTGACGCTTTAGTTTATTTTGAAGGTTATGCCTTGTGTAATAAGTACAATATTTATGACTTTTTGTATGAAAGCTTTTTCTTCCAGAACTATTTTTACTTAGCATATATCTTTTAGCAAGTAACTTTTAGAACCTGATTTACTTGGGATTTCTCCGAATTGCTAGGGTAGGTGGCCAGCCGTCCCCTATGAAGCTTATGATGAGCTATAGATTTCTTTTTCTCTGGGAAAGAAGAATCCACCCTTGATGGGACTTTGTTAGGATTTCTCTTCTCTGGGAAGAGAATCCGCCCTTGATGGGACTTTGTTTAGGATTTGTTTTCTCTAGGAAAAGAATCTGCCCTTGATGGGACTTTGTATTGTGCATTTGTTTTGTTGTCTCCCTTCCCTATGTACGGAGACATTTATGTTGTCTGTGAACTTTGTGAACAAAATTAAACACGTTTGATAACAAAGATTAGTTTATTTAATGGGGTAATGTCCTTGCCTTTATTACAATGGATACTGGTCTTTCTGAGAGCCTCGTTAAAACCCGCCCTTGATGGGGGATCACTTTTTCCTATCTTTGAGGTAAGTGGACCCGCCCTATATGGAGGATCACTTTGTCCTATCTTTGAGGTGGCTGATCTGCCTGTGGGACTTTTCATTCGCCAGCCATTGGGCGTATATCACCTCTTTGATTGCATCCGCCTTCTTCAGCTTTGCTATTTCTTTTTCTATAGAATCGGAAAGAAAAAGAAATAGAACAAAACTGGGCAAAAGGAAATATAAGAAATATGGCGAGAAAGAATAAAGTATAAAATATAGGATACTATAACAGTTTAATGCACATATAAGAATACGTAAAAATACTGATTTTTAGGCCCATGGTTCCGTCTTTTCCGAGCAACTAGAGTTGCATCTTCCGCCATGTTTAGCTTACGTGTCAACAATGACTCGCTTCATCTCCCATCCTTCAATCGCCATTGTTACTACCAATGCATCTGTATGTGGAGGGATTACTGGACCTGTTTCTGCAAAAAAGGGTGATTGAAGGATGTTTTATCCAGGACGGATATTTTGGTTCTTTTTTCACGGGTGGTTGATACCTTGGTCCACTTGCTATGACATTAATGACACTTTTGGATTTCTTTCTAGGCTCAATCTTCTGTTTGTCATTGTCTTGTTATTCTAGACAAATCTATCTAGTTTTCCAGCTCACAGCAAGCTTCTGTGTCATGGCCATTTCTTCTACGGAACCTGCAATTCGCCTTGGCGTTTCTTCCAACGATTACATGCTCCCCTCCTTTAGGTCCGGGATATGTAATGTCCCATTTATACTGACTCTTCTCCTTTATATTGTGGCAAGTTGGGAGCTTTAAACCTTCTATCCGCCTTGTACCCCAGGATCTGCGCTCTGAATGGCGAATTCCTGTTAACTGGATGGACATATTTTTCTGCATTGTTCTCTCGTCTATCTAGTGCGGCATGCACTCGCCTTTCAATCTCATCATCCGTGTGTTCAATGTTGAATCATGGTGGTGAACCCGACTCTTGATCTTGATCTCGATCATGTTGAGGTTATGCTTGGAACTATGGTCTGACGCAGATGGATGTTGTTACAACCGCCAAAGCCATTTTATCTAGCTTCGAATATCTTGTCACCTCATCCTTCAACATTTTGCTAACATAATAGATGAGGAATTGTTTTATACCTTGAAATTCTTGTTGACAATCTTCTGTACATTCAAACGTTTTCTGCTTTTTGATTACTTCATAAAATGGCAGACACCTTCTTACAGAAAAAGATATGAACCTTCCTAGTACGATGATCCGCCTGTTCAACCTCTAGATCTTTCTCACATTTTGTGAGGCTTGCATATCTAGCACACTTTTTACTTTATCTGGATTTGCTCTACCTCCTTTTTGGCTATGACATAGCCAATGAATTTTTTCTGAAGTGGCTCCGAATGTACAGTTCTCTGGATTGAGCTTTATTTTTCATGCTAGTGTTTGGCGTTGGTTGTAGTATTAGTGACTCCCTTGTACTTGTGGGTTAGTACTAAAAGAACTCCAGAAGTGGGGCATACCATGTCTATTATTAAGAGATTATGGTAAGGCATAAAAGCTATATTCACTTACCTTAGGGATCAATGGCTTGATCCATGGAACAGACTTCATAGCGAAAGACTATTTGCATTGGCCTCGTTGACCAATATCATGTACGATGCAATGTCTCTTTATGAAATTTTTAGTTCATCTTGGAATTAACTTAGTAATTCCTTCATGTTGGTTCCTGACTCTAGAATGAACTTAGTTAAAGGATTAAACCAAGTAAATATTATATGTCAAACAAATTCATAATAGAATTTTAATCGTGCTTGCTTTAAATAATACCACATATAACAGTCATAACCATAAAGGTTGCTATTGCACATAAGTATCATAATGAATTTTTTAATAATGAATAACCATAATGACAATGGTTAAAAACAATGTCTTTTTGCATTTTAAATCACATTATCATCCAAGATAATAAATTTATTTTAAATATCATAAAAATTAGGAAAAAGTACAAAAAATATACCTCGTGGTTACACCTGTTTTCGATCGGCACCCTTATGGTTTAAAAGTTTACAAAATGGTATCATGTACTTCAATCCGTTAGCAAACATAGGCATTTCCGTCTAACGGTGTTAAAAATGATGAGGTGGCAGTCAAAGTCAAAAAGTAAAAAGGATATTTTTGTCATTTCATTTATTTTCTATTTTATTATATTTTTCGAATTTTATAATTTATCCAATGTCCAACCCACACCTCATCTCTTCTCCTTCTCTAAGCTCTCTTCTATCCATCGTCTTCTTCAACCTCTCCTATCCATCGTCTTCTTCAACCTTGCATTCCTCCTGCGAAAGTGAATCAAGTAATTAAACCACAATTATACTACCTTGCATTCCTCCATCGTCTTTTTTCCTTTTTTCTATTTGTCCCTGCAATTCGCCATCAATATTAAAAAATTTTACCTCTCTCTGTTTGATTTTTCTAACTTTTTCTATAATTCATGCTCTCTTCCTCTCTCCGTTTTATTACCTCTTCTTTTTTCCCAATTTTCAATTTCCCCCCACCTGCAAATGTCAGATAGAGTCTTCCCTTCTTCCAAACCTGCCGCCAATGGCGCCACCATTGCCAACGGTGCTAATCCTCCACCATCGCCTGCCAAATCGCATCTTTATAACCCCACTGCTCGAGCTCCTTACCGACCTCAGCCGCATAACTGCCATCGTTATTCCCGCAGTGGTCGTAGCATTTGCTACTGTTGCTTCTTTTGGTCGGTTCTCATCCTCCTATTGCTCCTCCTTGTAGCTGCAATTTTCGGTACTGTTGTTTACATCTTGTACCACCCTCACCGGTCGTAGTTCTCCATTCCTTCCTTCCGCATTCACTGCCTTAATCTTACTACCTCCGCCGATTTCTCATCCTCTCATCTATCTACTCTTGTTAATTTCACTATAATCTCCAAAAACTAACTCTCATCTCACTTTCTTCTACGATTACTTTACTATGTCTTCCTACTCCAATAGTGTGTTCCTCGGGAACGGGACATTGCCTGCGACAGTTTGAGCAAGAAGAATGAGACAAGTTTTAGAAATGTTGTTGTTTCAGGGTCGAATGATCTGGATGTAGAGTCTGTTAATTCATTTTGTTGGGTTAAATTCTGTAGGAGAGTGTTGCAAATCCTGGTCGTTATTTTGACAATGCAAGCATCAGAAGAAGACCATGGAGGAACGCAAGGTAGAAGAAGACGATGTATAGGAGAGAGATGAGAGAAAGAGGAGAGATGAAGTGTTGGGTAGGGATTAGATAAATTTTAAAATTCTAAAAATATAATAAAATAGAAAATAAATGAAATGACAAAAACACCCCTTTTACTTTTTGACTTTGACTGCCACCTCATCATTTTTAACACCATTAGACAGAAATGCTTATATTTGCTAACGGATTGAAGTACATGGTACCATTTTGTAAACTTTTAAACCACACGGGTGCCGATTGAAAACAGGTGTAACCACAAGTTTTATTTTTGTACTTTTCCCTAAAAATTATAACCTTCAATATTGGGTAAGATATAGTTACTATTTACTTGTAACTAATATTATGCTATCATGTATTAATGGCAGTCAGATATTATTAAGGCTTCGTTTGGATGAAATGTAATTAAAGTAAGGGAAGCGATGATTTAATAATATAGCTATATATAAAATTAATCTTATATCCTTTTATTTGTATAAATAAAATAAAAGACAGGGTAATTTTGGAAGAAAAAGACATGTACCATGATTCTCCTCCAATTCGGGGTGTAAGGAAAATTACCCAAAATTCACACTCACCCACTTTCAAATGCCATCATCGAAACAATCTCTAAAGAACTCTCATGTATATCTAAAGAACTTTGAATAAATTAATGTTCTCATTCGAAACTGACACTTGCACTCTTTTATAGTTAGCTCAGGATATGAAAGTTTTGTTAATCACAAATAGTTAGGGATGATTACGTGATAATCACAAATAGACTCAATATTTTCAAGTCTCTTATGCTGGAAAAAGAAATTCTAACAATGTCAAATAAACAGTTTTTATATGAATAGACACATCTCTGTAAAAAAGGGATGAAATAATTGTTTGAAAAAACAATAATTAAAAACATGAATTTCTGATATTTTAAAAATACTATATATGGGAAAAGCCATACATAGATGATGGTGAATTGTACAAGAAAAAACCAAATATGATTTTCTTTGTAATTTCTTATAATAATGATATGCATATTCATCCAAAAGACTGATCAGACCTAAATCATCTGTAATTACACGAGCCTTTTTATGATATTTTAATAACAAATGGCAAAATCACCTTGAATGGATGGATTTTTTTATAAAATCCCAAGATTATGGGTCTTATACATGCATTTTGTACTAATTTAATGATAATAGCATATTACACTCGTCATGCATAAAAATATGAGGCGTATTAAGCATGCAAGATTTAATGAAAGATCCTTGTCTATGACTTTTATCTTTCACCGTTTGTTAGATTTATCATAATAACATATATGATATTCATAACATTTCATAAGGGTAAGGAATTTCAAATTTCTTTAAAAAAATGGAATAAGAAAGGGGAAGAAACTTATATTGTTTATCATAAAATTCCAGATTTAATGTAGAAAACTCTTTCCCACAAATTTATAGAGAACCCTATCGCTGGATAGGTTAGTTGTACTGATTGAGTCAAGGTTTGAGGTCGGGATTCCTATTATGTTGACTCCATTGTCTTGTTCTTTGTGAAACTCTATAAAATCAAGATTTTATGATCTTCTGTTTGTTAGAGATCCCTTCAGTAGATGGTGTTATGGGATCCCTCCTGTGACTGTTGACATAAAGGTTCCTCCAGTGGGAGGGTTGAGCCTTTCTTAAGACATTTTATGTTCATCGTGTAAATTCTATTAATCTTAGAATTCCACCTTCACCACCAGTTGATAACTTGTGAAAAAGTCATTGATTGGAGCACTTCCCTATGAGGCGTCATTGGGATTGGCTGGGGACACTCCGATGCCAAAGTCAGTAATATTCTTAAGAAAATAAGCTGTAATCATAAAGTAGGGTTAGAATAAAGTGTACCTTTGATCCCAGGAAGTTGAGGTATTTATTGGTCACGATAGAATTCTTCTCGATATGGTTAGGTTGATGATGGCTGAGGCCAACTTACCCATTTCGTTTTGGGGAGATGCGTTGCTCACGGCAACCTACATCCTTAATCGAGTGCCCTCCAAATCTACCACTTCCACTTCATACGAACAATGAACCGGTCGCCAGCCCGTTTTAAACTATTTAAAGCCTTGGGGCTGCACCGCTTTCGCCAACAACACATCGAGTAAGTTTGGGAAACTAGGCCTGAGGGGTAAGAAGTGTATCTTTATAAGATACCCAGAACTGTCAAAAGGATAAGTTCTAGTGGGAGAAAATGAAGATGGAAGAGTTACAGAATTTGAATCACGAGATATCGCCTTTCTGGAAAATGAGTTTCCAAAATCAGGCGATATCGACAAAGATAGCACCCTCTATGAGGAATTAGAGCCTAACGGACCTCTCGATTCGAGTGGGAGAATTTCTAAGGAACTTGATAATGTTCAAATCACTTAGGAATTCAAGGAACAGGATCATGTCAATGTACCTCAGAATGTTACGAATACTCTAGATCCGGATGCAAGTGGGAGTGATATTCCGCATTATTATGAAAATATGGAACTTGGTCCCTGTGGGAGCATACTGAATTATGATGAATACATGAAATTCGTCTACCAGTATTCGGAACTGCGTTGCACTAAAAGACAAAAAGTTGATCATGACGATTTGGTGTCAAAGGCGCAACTCTTTTAGTAACTCCTTGTGATAATGTGGAGCCGAAGAATATTCAACAAGCTCTCTCATGTCCCGAAAAGGAAAAATGGATTAAAGCAATGGAAGAAGAAATGACTTGCATATGAGTTAACCATATTTGGGAATTGGTTGAGTTACCTAAGGGTAGAAGGGAAATTAGGAACAAATGGGGTCTCAAAAACAAATGGCAGTATCGAAAGATACAAGGCTCGCTTAGTTGCCAAGGGCTACACACAACAGGGAGGAATAGACTTTGAGGAGACATTATCTCCTGTTGTAAGATTTACTTTTGTAAGGCTCATACTTGCAATTGTGGCTGGGTTGGACCTAGAGCTAACTCAATGGAGAATTGGAAGAAGAAATTTACATGCAACAGCCTGTAGGTTTCACTCAAAAAGGCTGCGAACAAAAGGTTTGCAAATTGATCAAATCGATCTATGGCCTCAAATAGTCTTCAGGGCAATGGTACCTTCATTTTCATGATGAGATGACATTGAATGACTTCAATCAAATTGAAGAAGACCACTATGTCTATACCAAACGCTCTGGAAATAAGTTTATCATTCTATCATATATGTTGATGATATCCTAATTGCAGATAATGATATGACTTTTGTAAATCAAACCAAAGCTTGGTTAAGTTCAAATTTTGAGATGAAAGATATGGGAGAAGCTGCATATATCCTTAGGGTCAAGATCACAAGGGATCGCTCAAAGAAACTGTTGACCTTGTCTCAAGAGACTTACATCAACAAAGTTCTTGAGCAATTCAATATGCAAGATTATAAACCCATAGATAGCCCAGTGAGCAAAGATCATGTTATGAGCTCAAAGATGTGCCCCAAAACACAACAAGAAATCCAGAAAATGGAAAACGTTCCTTAAACGAATGCGGTTGGTAGGCTTATATATGCAATGTTATGGACTAGGCCTGATATCTGCCATGCTGTTGGGATGGTAAGCATATATCAATCCAACCCAGGTCAAGATCATTGGTCTGCTGTAAAGAGAATACTAAGGTATCTTAAAGGAACAACAGACTATTCTCCGTGGTACCAAGGGAAGAATCTTCTACTCAAAGGATACACATATGCAGACTGGGCAGGAGATTTGGATGAAAGAAAATCCACTTTCGGCTACGACTTTTTACTCAGAAATGGGGCAATTACCTAGAGTAGCAAGAAACAGACATGTGTAGCATTATCCACCATGGAAGCTAAGTACGTGTCTTACTCATCCGCATCCCATGAGACTGGTTGGTTAAATAGATTCATGGATCACCTAAACATCGTCACAACAAGCTCTCCAGTAATAATCAGCAGTGATAATCAATATGCTATTGCTTTTTCTAAGGATCCAAGATTTCATAGTAAAGCAAAGCTTATTGAAATCGAGTATCATTTTGTTAGAGAATTAGTTGCACGCAAAGCAGTCTGTATGAAATATGTTTCCACTCATGACATGGTTGCTGACCCTCTAACGAAACCTGTCAAGAGAGATGTTTTTGTGAAACATATTAGGTCCCAGGGATTACTTAGGATCTAAACATATTTCTATTACATGTAACTTTTGTGACATATGTTTCAAATTCAATAAAGTGTCTTTTTTAAATCACCTATAATACACGTATATGTAAATATTGTATGTTAATGTTTGCAATTGAGCATGTCAGACAGAGTAGCAGCGCACTCACATGAGCGCTTACTCTCATTTTGTTAATTGTGGTGACAAAGATAAGGATGAGGCAAATTTTTGAGTAAATGAGAACTTGCTCAATAATTGATGCCGTCTTGCAGTAACAATGGATCTAGGTTCATTAGCACACAAGATAGAAATATACATATGAGTGGATAATATATGTATATAAAAGATTATTTATAATCTCAGATTTCAATCAGAGTTGCTTGAATGAAATCTTCTGTCTTAGATAGCAGAAGGTAGTCCTATAATGAGATAGGCTAAGATTAGATGGTATGGCACATTGAAACTGAAACCTTCGTATGGTGTTGTTTTGAGCATATACATGTGCTTTCTTCAGATGGAAGGATTAGAACACCATAGCACATGTTCTTCATACCATGTGTGCTTTGTGACCAAGAGAGGGAAAAAGGACAATCTCACTTTTTCCTAGCGTGAGACTCTCTACATGAAAAACAAGTTTTTTCTCGAAACATTATTCTTGATACCTTTAACTAGTTCAAGAAGTGTAATTCATTTTGGCTACTTTGGAAGGTTGCCCACAAGAGCTAGGTACTAATTCAGCTCAGATAAGGGCCAACTGGGCAAGTAAAACGAATTATTATGGGAAGAACGTAGTAAGAGGGAAAAACTTTACCAAGTTGACATCTAGTAGTCCAATATTTCGCAAATCCGGATAGTTGTGCATATGTGCACACTTGTGAATATAGATGAACTGTTGAGATAATGACAATTACAGTGGATGTGATATAAAGTCTAGGATAAAGCATACCATTTCTTTATTACACACGTAATTCGAGAGATTTATATCTCCAACGAGTATACAATGTTTGAGTTCTCGATTATATGCTGATCGCTCGAACTATTTGCGAGTATGAACAAGACAAAGTGATGGAATATGTTTCCATTACGTGCGAGTGGGAGATGTAGGGATAAATGGAGTAAACATGCCTTGGTCTATTTACTGATCCATTTATGGCCTATCCGTAATCTAGTCTAATTAAGATTAGGGTTAGGGTTCAGGTTTAACCTAGCTATAAATAGATAGCTAGGGAGCCTAAAACCCTAAGACAAGAAACATAAGATAGAAACTCTCTCTTTCCTACGCGCCCCCCCTCTCTCTCCCTTTCTCTTTGAGTTTCGTTCTTAGTTTGTGAATCAAGGGTGATTTCTCCTTTGGTGTGGTAAACTCTTAGATTGGTGATACAGAGCCAATGTCAATTACTTCCGTTGCTATTCAATATATATGCGCTACAAGAAGTAAGCCTAAATCTGTTGATTACTTTTTTAATTAGATTCGGGTTCATTACTCGTCCCTTAGAGGTTAGAGAAATCCATTAGGCTTCTCCATTGAAGCCTTCGCAAAGAAAAAAAAATAAGGACCTACAATCTTTTCAACAATCTGCCTACTACAAGGCTCTATTAAAGACATCTAAATACAATCACCACTATTCAGAACTTGCATGTATGTGTCTAGAAACTACAATAAACATTCAAGGTCTATCGAACCTTTCAAACTCCAGCAATCGCAAAATTAGTGAAGTTGGACAGTTTAGAGTGCATGAAGAAGGAGAATATTAACTAGTTGGGGGGATTGATGTTGATGGGTTTGAACGAAATTAAACCTATTTAAATAGCATTAGTTTCCTCAAAGATGGAAAATATCCATTTTGATCCTCCTAACTTGTAATTTTATTTTTTTTAAACTTACTCCAAACTTCTATTTTTACACTTAATTCATTAATTATATAGAAACTACGATATAATTTAATATTTGGGGGTATAATGACTCATTAAGGACACTAATGTGACAATTCTCCCACCTTAAGGAATTTCATCCTTGAAATTACACTTACCCAATAAAGTGAAAAATGAGGACATTGACGTCACATATCCTACTATCTTTCGCAAATTACTTCTTCTCGAAAGTGTCTATGCCACATCACCTTCACAAGTGGTACTGTTTTATTCCATAGAACTTTTTGCTCATTAGCCAATATTGCTATTGGTTCTTCTTTATTGGATAAGTCTTTTGATAGTTCTATTGGATGATCATGAATTATGTGATTAGGATCACTCATGTATCTCTGTGGCATTGACATGTGGAATACATCATGTATGTTGGAAAGGTTTGAGGCAACTCCAAACGATATGCAACTGGTCCAATTCTTTCCATAATCTCATATTGACCGATTAACCTCAGGCTCAACTTCCCTTTCTTGCCAAACGAAGCAAATCTTTCCACGATGACACTTTCAGAAATACTTTGTCTTCCACATCATACTCAATTGGCATACTTTACATATCTGCATAACTATTTTTTCTATCTCGAGCTTCTTTTAATAGGTGGAGCTCTAGCATTAGAGGCTTCAGTGTCCCTTGTGCTCCAACAATCTAATTCTAACTCTCTAATTTCTTCATCTACCCATACCTTTATTGAGATCTAGCATTAGAGGCGGTCAACCACGTGATCATCTTGGATGCATCTCTATGATAAACACACTATTAAAATCATATTTTAATACATGGTATGTATGAATGTCATATATGAAACATATGTCACATAATTATCTTAACTGTATACACCAAATTATTCATATACTCCTCAAATACACTTCATCATGTTATACTTATACTAATACTTTACATACATATATACACCTATATGTTAGGAATTGAAGTTGGATCGGGTATTGATCAGACAAGCTTGATATGTGGAAAAGAAATTATAGACTAACTCAAAACACAATATTTACGCGGTTTGACCAATTTTCCTACGCCTATGGGAGAGGAGAAACTTTATTGTTGGAGCAACTAAGAACATTTACAAGAGAATTTATGGAACCTAGAACCACTAGAATTTTCATAATAAAAAATTATACTCAAGTGGTTTCCCAAAACGCTCTACATTTATATCTCTCATGCTCTCAATAATCATTTTGAGAGATTTTTCTCTTAATCTCTCTCCATCTTCCTCACCTCTCTCGCATCTCTCTTTCTCCTCTGCTACATATATATAGGTATGAAAAAGAATATTAAACAATTCAATAAACCATTTAATTTTGACGGTGGATCTTAATCAAGTAGGAAAAGTCTCAATTTCAAAGCACATCACATTTTTTGTTGTTTCTTTTTTACGTTTTGTTTTTCAGTTTCTTTTCTTTTTAATTTTATAATAATAGTAATTATTTGTTTAGAATTGATGGTTAAATATTTAAAATCTTCTCCTTAACCACTAATTTCAACTTTACTCCTCATTTTCTTCATGTCCAACGAAGATAAACAACTCACCAGCCTTTCTAGCTGTCATCAGAACAAAACAAATCAACATTACCTTCAGGTCTTTTCCTCACCAATTTAAACACTTCTTAGAGAAACAAGTACATAGTCTAAACCTTTTGTCTCTTTCCCTTGTGTTAACTATGAAGTTGTCTACTTCATCATCACCATCAATATACACGACATGCGACTTCTCTGCATCTTCTTGTTTTGAACATTTGTTTGACAATTCCTTCTCTCATGCGTGTTGAATGAGAATGGCTAGCATCTTGAGTTGTCATAGACCACATTTTATTGATATATCAAATTTCCCAATATGAAACTTCATTGACAAAACCAAATTGTTAGTAAGAATCTGACTGACATGTTCACTAAACTTGTACCATCTACCAAGTTCGAGTTTGTAACGACTTCATAAGATTTGGAGCATGACACATGTGGCCCTAAGGGGTATGGGGAGAGGGGAGTAATTTTGAATTAATAGCTAAGGAGATTGTTAACAGTAACTATTAATTCATGGTTAATTAGTCATGCGCAAAATTTTGGTTTTTGAATAGTGTCGAAATGCATACTATTTTGGTAAAGCATGGTTTTGGAATAGTTGGGAAGACAAATAATTCTTTGTGTTTCAGCTAGTCCTTTAAGCCTCTAAATAGCCTTGGAATCTTCGATCCAAAAAATAATTGAGAGCAAATAAAATTAGAGTGTTTGTTTCATATAAAGTTTTCTTCTAAGTTGCTCTTAGTTCCTACAATAATCAAAGTTTCTCCTCTCCTGTTGAAGTAGGCACAAATTGGCCAAATCACGTAATTTTTTTTTTGTGTCTCACAAAATGGACAAAATCAAAAGAACGAAAAATTCAACAATAATAAAGTTTCCTCAAAAAGAAAAAAAGACAGCTTGACCAACCGAACTTTCTTAAATCATAACTAAAAATATATATGTCTGAATTAAGTGATTCCAAAATAACCCGGAACTAAATCCTAATGAAAATGGTTAAAAATTCAATTTAAAATTGAAAACCATGTAAAGGACGTATACATATTATTTGTATCATAACTCACACATCTGGAGTTCCAATGAGGTGATTCAAAAATCATTGTAAACTTAAGAAAAACGTTAAAACATTTTTTTATATCTTAATAGATGTTTCTACCTAGAATAGGTCGAAATATGACTTACGAATTCCAGGTAGGAACTTGTTTTCTACTAGAAAAAATTGAACTATAATAAAAGTCATCCAACTCGACATTTAAGTTTTTACTTGCTTTAGTTCACACTAAAAGGACAAAATTCAACACCTCAACATAAGAACATACATATCACATATCAAATAACCTTACCGAATCACATTAGCATCAAGTTAATTCAAATGCACTTAAAACTGCAATTATTAAGATCACACAACAACACTACCAAAAGTGTGATTCACATAACCACATCTTAACCAAAAACACACTTCCAACAAAGAGACAACTATAGTGCCCTATTTATTCGCTCCACATGAATATGTACAAGATGAAACACAATATGCTAGGGACGACTTTGAGAACTCATGGTCATATCCAATCCTCGCACTAACATTGAGTACCTTCTTTGGTACATTGCACTTCTTTACCTATAACCTTTAAAACATTTGGAAACGTGAGATAAAAATCCCAATAAGAAATTATCAACAATATAAAATAAATATACTTAAAATAGCTTCAATCTATATATTCATTTGCTCAAAATCGCAACGGTATAAATTTACATGTTTACAATTAACCATTTCATCAAATCAACCCTAAATAAATAAATAAATACTTCATGAAATGTATCCATTTGAGAGTTTCACCCTTATCTAACACCTTTTTTCCATACTCGATAGGTCTTTCAATTGTGTAAATAAGTTGTATTCCTCACTTACTATGGTCTTTAATAATAAAAACCACCTATCCAGATTACTGTTGATAGATACCAAAAACATTATAATTCCATAATATACACGAAAATAAGAATATATATATATATATATATATATATATATATATATATATGTGTGTGTGTGTGTGTGTGTGCGCGCGCGCGCGTGTATATAAATATGTACATATACCTTTATTTATAAATCAACTTTTTTTTTCAAAAGTTGTGCGCAATTTACTTACATTAAACAAAGGAAAACCCTCAACCCACCTCAATTACCTTTCTTTAATTCCTTACTCAAAAATACCAAATCTTACACAACTATTAATCAAATAAACTTATATATATATATATATATATATATATATATATATATATATATATATATATATATATATATATATATATATATCAATTATAAACAGATGATTACATGAAAATATACGTATTTACTTTAACTTAAGCTTAAATTCATAGTTAAGAACTAAATCATTGAAAACCCCAATTAATAAAATAAATGTTGAAAACTCCCAACAAAAATCAATTTCTGGAAAATATGGATTTTCATATATATATATATATATATATATATATATATATATATCAATTATAAACAGATGATTAAATGAAAATATACGTATTTACTTTAACTTAAGCTTAAATCCACAGTTAAGAACTAAATCATTGAAAACCCCAATTAATAAAATAGATGTTGAAAACTCCCAACAAAATCAATTTTTGGAAAATATGGATTTTCATATATATATATATAGACACACACACACAAACTCAAAATGGTAGTTGATACATACTTACCTTAGCAAATAAAAGACGAAAAACACAAGGACTCAAAATCTTGAAAATAATCTACATACTAGGAGGAGCCTAAGTTAGAGAGTTATAAGCATGATACCATTCACATGTCATCAAAACCTAAGATGTTCTTTGCTAGAATAATCATCTGTAATGAAAGGATTAAGTAAATTAGGATGAGAATTCTACTAGTCAGGGCATGAAGTCCCAAAGTTATTGAGGCATTTTTTACTTAGACTTTAACTATGATATTGTGTACATCATTTGACTTCTTGTTCCCCAATGAAAAAGCCTAAGTTTCAGACACTTAAAGTCATGTTTCACCTAAAAGAACACAAATTTGGAATTTGTCTAATATCAGATTCTTTATATATTAAGCAATAAAAGAGGTGGAAAAAAGCTAATGTGTAAACAGATAAAGGAGTGGGAAGGATCTGACAAACAAAACTATGAGATGCATCTAGAAATGAAATATCACAACTAAAGTTCTTTGACTTGAAAAGAATAGATGCATAAGTTATAAAAAGATACTTTTTGCATCTACATTCCACAAGAACTTATTCAAAACATAAACATCAAGAGTTAGCACAACGTAGCAAACAATTAGTCACCTTGAGCTCTTGAAGAAAACTTAATTATTCAAGTTCTTTTTCATGATAGGCACATATAAAGTAAAAGCAATAAAGCAAAATAATGAAGGGTAATTGCATAATAGTTAATGATAGATTAAGCATTCATCACTCCTGATAGATGGGAGATATATCCATGGCCTCTTGTGGAGAACTGACTTGCAATCCTTTCAAGGTGATATAGTTAAGAGTTGAAATTGAGATTTCACTTAACTTATCTATTCAGAGTTAATTCTACTTGGACAAGTAAAATAAATGTCTCTATATATGTAGCTTGACAGTTTTCATGGTTACGGTTCGTTTAAGTATATAGCTAATGCAGGATCATATTGTACTGCCATCTAATATGGAAAGGTAAACGTTAGAATCAACCTGCCTTCTTATGACTCTAGGAGAATGTGACGATTCTAATAAAACAGATTGCGCACTCATTCTATTATACATTTTGATTGAATTGCTTTGATTAAGTTAATTACAATAAGCGTATACAACAAGTTGCGGTAAGAATCTAATGAGACACTCGCTAGACTTAAAATCGGAGGACGAAATGGTAATTAAATGTGAAATAGATGGGGCAGAAAATCTATATAGTATGGAATAAGTTGCTTTAATTGATTTATTGGACAATTATAATTAAATTATGATTATGGATAAATTAATTGAATAGATTATAATTCTAAAAAGAAATATGAATTCTACTTTGACTATAATTATAACTTATTAGTTATATATATATATATATATGAGACCTTTTTAATGAAGAGTGGTAAATTATCTCCATCTATGGAGAGTGTTTAATAACCATTGGATTAAAATCCAATGGTCCATGATTTAAGTTATTATTTAATATTAAAATTGGTTTACATGATGACAGGTAAGTTGTAACTTGGAATATTGTGTCTTGAAAAATATTTCTCTTCTCTCAATAATAGCATTCTTCAAATATTTCTCTACTCTTAATAAAATTTGGTTCAGCTGTTAGCTAATAGCTGTTGCGGTTGCTGTTAGCTGTTAGCTGTTTGTTATTAGTTGTTTAATTACTAGTGTTTGGTAAAATTATATTGAATTGTTGTTGTTCGGATTTAAAATGTCTAAAATGGACATGTTTTAAATTAATCAACGATGAAATTATAAAAGGAAAAATGTGAAAAAATGCTCATAACGTTTACAACTAGCAATAATTTTACTCTTGACATCTAAAATGGTGCGATTTTACCCTAACATTGGCAAGTTGGATCGATTTCAGATATTATCAGAAAACATAGATATTTTATTTCTTATTCTACACCAATTGCACATATCAGTAGTTCTAAAAAAGAGATTTCGTATTTTTGTGATTTAATAATAAAATTGAAAATTAATAGTATAAATTCGGCAAAATATTTGAAACATTTTTTGTCCAACTCATACAAAAGTCAATATATTTTTTTTTTCTTAAAAAAATCACGTCTAATCATATGTTTGTGATCTGTTACTAACGATGATAAAATGATGCATGTGTGAAGTGTAGATGACAATATTAATAACCAAAAAGATAGTTTGATAAATTATTTCTCAAATTGATCCAACCTGTCAATGTTAGGGGTAAAATTGTTTTTGGCTGCCAACATTAGGGATATAATTGAACCATTTTAAATGTTAAGGGTAAAATTGCTACTAGTTATAAATGTTATGGGTATTTTTGCACCTTATCCTATTATAAAATAAGGTACTACCAATAAGAATGTTACATCCTTAGCTAGTTTATCCTCTTTTGACCTTGAATCTACTGAGGTAGAAGCGACTCCCGACTAGTTTATCTTCCTTCTTCATCTCATGTTCGTTTTTATTGTTTTTGTTGCGCCTTAGCTTGTGTTGAACTGTCCACTTAAATTTAACAAGTTGTTGATTTTTTAATTTTAATACAACAAGAATCGACTCTTGAGTGTTCTCCTTTGGCACTAGTCATTTTCAAAGCCGATAATCCATTTCTCTCATTGGATTTTTTCTTCTTGAATAGACCTTTTGTAGCTGCTTCTTCATTTTCTCCTAATGCTAATTCCTTAGGGGATGCTCAAGCAAACATTTCCAAACTCGTTGTCTCTCCCTTGATTCATGGACCCTAAACAAATTGAGCGGGCAATGGTAAGCTTTGACTTGATGATAGGCACATGCACCCATCCCTTCAAGGTTGAGCCTCAAAGGTCCGTTAAGAACCATGTGTTGATTTGTTATCAGTCATATACGACTAAGAAAAATGTAGTTGTTGGCCTCTCAATTCAAGCAAAATCCAACATGGCGGAACTTCAAGCCTATAGCAGAAAACTTGGCGCCTTGGTTGAAGTTGAGAAGATGGATAAACAACGATAGCCAAGATTGAAGATGAGGAATAATGTCTTCTAGCGCTTGAGCAGGAAATGACTGAGGTTCGGGCTAAGAGTGATGAGATGGTAAGAGCTAGTTCTGGGTTCAAGACTTGCTTCTCTCATATGGGCGATGAATTAACTCGTGTGAAGAACCATTTGGCGAACCATTACAATGAGATGGTGGGTGGCATCAGCAAATCGAGCAACACAAGCAAGTTGTTGTCAAGCTTTGTGAGTCTTGGGCAAAGTTTTTGAAGCCGGATTTTTTGCTATTCCCTTGACATCTCATAGGTATTTTGCACTTCCTTTTCTATTTTTATTGCTAAATTTTATGGGAGCCTTGTTTAAGCTCATTAATTTTGTTATTTTATATTGTTGCACGTTTGTTATTATACCTTTACTTGTACATATTGATGGAACATTTAGGAAATAAGTAAAGCTTACACTAGTTCAACACTTCTCTATGCCAAGAGAAAGGCCACGTGCATCTTAAGCTCGAATGCTAATTTATATATTGAAGCTAATTAGATGGGAAAATGACCATGTACATGCATAAAAAAATAAATGAGGAGAAATCTACGCGTAAAAGTGGAATCTAGTAGTACCTATTTTATTTATAACCAATGCTAGATTGACTTACTTGATAGTGTAAGGCAAGTGTTGGTGATTCATTGTGAATGTGCAATTTTTCATCAGAATAAAATAGCAGCTCTTTTATTTGTGTTTCCCGAAGTCATATAACATGTGGGCTTTTCCACACATCGTGTGACTTTAAGGCTTCACGGGAAGATTCGAACTCACAAATCATGTGAGTCCATGGGCATAAATTCTAAAATAATTGCTACAGGTCATACGCTGTGTTACCTAGCATTTTGCCATTTCGAGATTTTACGTTTGGAACCACATCGTCATGCGACTTCTCCACACGTCGTGTGGTCATCTAGGCAGAAATTTTGCCTTGCATTCTCTTCCTTGGGACCTCAATTTTTCTTCCCTAATTATTTATTTCTAAATTTACCAAATCCCACATGCTTTGGAAATATGTCTTCAAATATTGGCCATTAGTTATATTATTTTCTATCTGAGTTATTTCCTTCTTTCCATCTATACTTTTCCTATCTTTAATGTGGTTCTTTGCCTAAACTCTTTAGCCATTCCCGGGAAGTACTTTGTGGACTTGGAGTGGACCTTCCCAATTAGGCAACCATTTTTTGAGCTCGTGGTCTTTTGTTTCGACTGGTAAAATTAATTTCCACACAAGCTCCCCTTCTCAGAAGTTCTTCTTTTTTACCATTTTGTTATATACGTCCTCTACTTTCTTTTTCCGCACTGCAATCGAGCTGCTTTATCCTTTCATAGTCCAAATCTTCTAATTCCATTATCATGGCTTGCACGTAATTGTCAGGCTCCAAATCGTTTTGATGCATTACTCGCAGTGAAGGTACAACGACTTCTAATGCTATTACTACATCATGACCAAAGGTTAAGAAAAATGGACTTACCCATGTTGTCTGTGCCTTTGGTGTGCATATTGCCTAAAGAGTTTCTAGATGGACTTTATGCCATTCCTTTAGATTATCTTCTAGCATTTTCTCCAAGATCCGGATCAAAATTTTGTTCGACGCTTCAACCTGTCCATTTGTTTGAGCGTAAAATGGCATTGAATGAGTCAATTTAATTCTGTATTCTTCTACGAATTCCTTTATGTCATCACCCATCAACATAGTTATTTGGTCTGTCATGATGGATTCTAGATTCCCGAACCTATGAATTAAATTCTCATTGATGAATTGGATGACTTGCGATTAGCCTACTTGCTTCATTGGTGCCGCCTCAACTCACTTAGAGAAATAATCAGTGTGCGACAATGATGAAGCAATGGCCTTTCGATGAAGCTGGAAATATTCCCCCTACCAAATCGATTGTCCATGGCTTTACGACCGAATGTAGTTCTTTTTATGGAACGCATTGAATTTGAACGTGTAATTGACACTTTCTACAACCCTTTGCATAAGTGATACAATCTCGTAGGATTGTACAACAAAAATATCCATTTCAGTTAATGAGCCATCTCATTCTCCTTCCAAACTAGTGTGATCCACAAACGCCTTTGTGGACTTGTTTCATTACTTCCATCGCTTTTGGGTAACCAAGGCATTTCAGTAGCATTCTGTCGTAGCTTTTTCGGTACAAGTCACCTACCAACAATATATAATTTCGAGATTGGATGCTCAATGAGTATTTTACCTTCTTGGAAGGGTCGTTGAGGTAGTCTGTAAATGGTTTTCTCCAATCTAGGGCTAGGTTGGCATTGATATCGAATGACTCGAATTGAATGCCTCTCTCCATAATTGAGGGGTGTCCCTATCTTTTGATAATGACCGCTTTGTACATATTTCGTTCGAAATCTTCATTCCCATAGCGATTTGGGCTAACTCGTCTGCTTCCCAACTCTCGTTTCTTGGGATATGCACTTCGCCGGATTCTTCTATAAGTTGAAGTGTGAAATCGAAATACGACATCAATAACAGACTCGAGCATTTGTACTCATCCATCAAATGTCAAGCTACTAGTTGTGAATCACCAAACGTCTTGATCCCTTTTGCCCCTAAATCAATTAGGATTTCTAGTCCAATAATTAAAGCTTCATATTCTGCTTAATTGTTCGTGCATTCAAAATCCAAATTTAGAGCTAGTATTATCTTAGCTCCGGGTGGAGATGTAATTACTATGGCTGCTCTGTTAGAACTGTTTGTGCTTGAGCCATCGAACTTCAATTGCCAAGGCTTTTTATGCGTCAAATAAATTGGAAGTTTGCCTCTTCGGGATATTAAAAATCGGTGGGGTGGTCAACTACAAAATCCTTAATAGCCATTCCTTTCACCGATGTCTTTGGGAGATACACTAGTGCAAACTCTACCAATGCTAGTGACCACTTTCCTATTCTTTCGTAAAGAATAGGTTGATTTAGCATATACTTGACCAAGCCCATGCTAGCAATCACATACACCCTTTATTTGAGCAAATAATGCCACAATTCCATGCAAGCAAAGTAAAGTGCTAGGCATGTCTTTGCAATTGGGCTATATAGTGCCTTTGTTGGAAGCAACGTTCGACTCAGGTAATAGATGGCTTGTTCATACCGACTAGCATTATCTTGAGTGAGCAAGCATCCGATTGACTCGTCAGTTGTCGATATGTATAACTTGAGCGGTGCACCCTCTTTAGGTGGCATCAACACGAGTGGGCTACTTAAGTAACTCTTAATTTTCTCGAACGTCGCTTGGTGCTTGTCGTCCTATTTGAAGCTTTCTTCGTCTTTAAGCCTCAATAAGTCTAAAAATGCTCTCGATTTTTCGGCCAAGTTTGATATCAATCGTCTCAAATAATTAACTTGGCCTAAAATTTGTTGCAATTCTTTCTTATTCTTCAGAGGTTGTGCCTCTTTGATCGTCTCGGGGTTTTTATTCACTTTAATTCCTCTTTGATGGACTAGGAACCCGATAAAAATTTTCCTCCTTGACACTGAATGCACACTTTATGGGGTTGAGGTTCAGGTTGTATCTCCGCATTCGGTCAAATCTTTTCCATAAATGCTCCACATTATCTTTTTATCGCTTCGATTTGATGACAATGTCATCCACGTATACTTCCATGAAGGGTTCTTTTTCTGCTCATGTTGATGTGTCAGCTGTGGGATGGTTCTAGGATCTTGTGTTTTGGTGGTTCTTAATGATAATGCTTGTTCCAATGTCGGAGACACTTCATTTATCTTTGAGGTCTTTTGGTTTTCCTTTTCCCCTTTATCTTCCTTCTTTCTATCATTTCATTTTCATGCCATTCCATTTCTTCTAAGATTTTCATGTTTCTTACTTTCTTTTTTTTTTAACTTCCGCTTGGGAATAACTGCTCTCTATGATACTTCAATAAGTTTTTCCTTCTTCATCTCCATTTCTTTGGCTGCAACTCAGGATTGTCGTGGGATCTGGACACTTCGTTGTGATTCTTCAATTTCCATGTGTAGGTTTCTATCACGAGTATCGCGTGGTAAAAATTGCTATCTCGTTAGTTGGATGCCAAGAAACATATGGATGAGGAGGTTGAGGTCGCCGCTCGTTCAGCTAAAGTGGAGGTAACCGCCTGTGTTGCAGGTACACTGGTTTCTCTACTGAAGAGGCAACAATGAGATGCCGTGCTAATTTAAGCTGTCTTAAAGTTGACGTTGTCGTGGTCCAAGTGGTTTAGGCACTTACCGAGGACAGGGCGTGTGCCGTTGAGGCTTCACGTGCTCGTTAGGAGGAAGAGATGAAAGATGCTCTAAAAATTGCAAACGCCCAATTAAGACGGGCAGAAGCTTAGAGTGAAAGGTTCCGAGAGGAATGCGATATGGCTAAGTCTAAGGTTGGCGCTTTAGATAGGGCTATTTATGCTGTTTGGGTGGAGTCCACAGAATGCAACGCACGATTTTCTGCTCAGCTTGCTAAGTCTAATGAAAAGTGGTTTAAAGGTGTTAAAGACTTACGAGAGGTCCGTGCTGAGAAGCAAAGGCTCAGAAGCTTTTTTGAGAAACAAGATGTGGACGTTTCCTAGCTATAAATCAAACTGTCCACCGAGGAAATGCTCCATTTGAAGGAGGTACGAGAGACCCGTGATATTGGTTTCATAAGAATGAACCGTTATCGGGTGAAGCTCTTTAGGGCAATAAGAGAAAGATATCTGAACGCCGATATGGAGTACTGGGTGAATATGGAGCCGCCAAGTGATAGCGAGCCTTGTCTTGAATTTAACCCTTCCTTTCTAGCACCTGAGGGTTTGGCTAATGCTGATCTTCCTCATGAATCTGACTCGGATCTAGATGGTGAACTGATGCCCAATCTTCTTATTGCCCTGTCTGTTGTAACTTCATTTTTGCATTTGTATTTGAACACTTTTTGCGAATGAAGTGCATTTTTTAATCATCTATTTTCCTTTACAATCGTGCATGAAGCATCCTTTATTAACCATATGGTTGATTCATTTGTTGTGTGATGGTTATTTGAGAAAGTACCTCATGTACCTCTTTTTTAGAATGGGTGTATTAGATCGAAGAATCGTTTTGACTTAAGACCTTTGATCGAAATCCTTTTAGCATGAATAGGATTGACCTTTAATATGGTCGATTAGAAATTCTTGATTAATTTACTCAATAATATGATTGTAAAATGTCTTTTATTGAGATGTCGTAGCAAATAGGAATAAGTACACTACACTATGTTTAAATAAATCATAATAAGAAAAATACTTGTCGAACCTTCTATTGCATTCCAGATTATGGGTACTGGCTTGTTATCCGTGTTCCTTAGCTTGTAAGTGTGTGTGCTAATGCACTCGACTATTTGGAATGGACCTTCACCTTTAGCCCATTTTCCCTTTTCTTTCATGAGCTTGGGAAGCTTCAGTGCTACGCATGACAACTCCCATACCTGAAATTGTATGGGCCTTACTTTTTTTATCGTAATGGCCTTCATTCTTTGGCAATAATCTTCCATTTTGATGGCCGCCACCTCTCATTTTTCCTTCACTATATCTAGGTTTCTCCTCATATTGGTGACATTTATGGGTTTCTGAGTAGAAAAGCGTTCGTGTATCTTGAGGGTGTCGAAGACGAGCTGAAGGTCTTTAGTATGTTCCTCCTTGGTTATGCTCTTTATGATCATATCATTGACATACACCTACACGTTATCCGCGATTAGATCCTTGAAAATCTCATTCACAAGTCCCTGGTACATCATACCTACATTTTTTTAAGCTAAACGGCATGACATTATAGCAGTATATACCCTCATGTGTTATGAAACTTGTCTTTTCTTTGTCCTCGGGCTCCATTGGGATTTGGTGGTACCATTGCACTGCATTGCAGAAGGAATAAATTACATATCCGACCGTAGAGTTAATTAGGGTATCAATACATGGCAGAGGCTGGGAATCCCTTTGGTGTTGCTTTGTTAAGGTCTGTAAAATCCACGCTAAGTCGCCATTTCCCATTCGCCTTCTTGACGAGCACTATATTCACTTTCCACTTCGGGTATTGGATTTTCTCAATTTGCCCACAGTCCATGAGCTTTTTTATCTCCGTGCTAATTACCTTTTCCCGCTCGGGGCCATAATTCCTCCTTTTTTGACAAACCCCTTCCACAATTTTATCAATGTTGAGAGAGTGCATCATTATATCTAGTGAGATACCTGTGACACCCGAAGGACACTAAGAGAATGTGTTGATGTTGTCTCGAAGGCACATCGTGATATCTTCCTTAATAGGATCTGTCAGTCCTTCGGCCATCTATATGGGCTTACTCTCCACCAACTAGAGCATCTCGAACGACCTCACAGGCTCTACACGCTCCCTTTCCTCCTCCTACTTGTCCTGGATCCCTAGTTTCATGTTCAAGGAGGCCATATACGTTTGATGTGCTACCAGTTGATTCCCTTGGGAGATAGTCATTCCCTTATTCATGGGAATTTGCCAAGCCAGGTGCTTGATAGATAAGGCTCATGAGGAGTTGGATAGGAGTGGCTGCCTACAATGGTGTTGTACGGAAGTGTCGTGTCAACTACTAGGAATTCTGCTTTGCTTCGCCACTTAGGGCCTAAATCTCCGACTTCCACCTCCAAGCTGATGCTTCTGAGTAATAGAACCGTGTGACCACTAATCCCCACAAGTGGGGCCGAGCTTCTATTTAGCCTATTGTTAAGCCCAAAATATACCTAAAATATCATTAATATTTACATCAGTTTTGCTATAAAATCGTACCGTTTATATCTATTTAGAGTACTTTTACGTTCAAATATGTTTCTTTCATGCAAGGTACCTAAATATTTGGTAAAATCCAAATAGGAACGAAAAGAGGTAAAAAACGAAGGAAAAACCCTACAAAAGGAGTCAAAGACGACGAAAATCAAACGCACCGAAACACGGACGAGGACGAAGTCAAGACGGAGGAAATTAATCCCGTGTCGCGACCGAGAATCCTCCATTCTCGGTCACGACACGCGTCGCCCAGCTCTCCCCCTTATCATTTCGAAGGCTGAAAATCTGTTTCCCCATTCTCGGTCGAGAATTTACATTCTCGGTAAGTTCAGATTTTCAGGCATCACTATATACATTTGTTCGTTTTCAAAGAAACGCGTCTGTTCGATTGGATAAGAACGTCTCTTCGGAGTAGACACGTTCCTTAGACCCGACTCTTCAACATCTATAAATAAAGAGTTGATTTCAGAGTTAAAGATAGAAATATTGAAGAGAAGATTTAGTACAGAATTAATGTAGAAATTCTGAGTTAAGAAATTCAGAGTTAGAAGTTCGACTTTGTAAAAAGCAATATGATGTACACACATTGTTTATCAAATAATTACAAACACAGTAGCATTTAGATTTAGATTAAGATTTGTTCATATTAGTTTACATTTTGGTAGTAGAAGTACCCGTCACTATTCCGAAGATTCAGCGAGAAGATTTAGTAGAGGATTCGACCTAGGAGCCTGACAAACTCTAATCGAGGTTCGAGGAAAGGATTGATAACCCGTTCACTTGAAAGTCGACGAAAGCTTCCATGCTTCTTTTTCTCTGTAAACTTGTATCAAATTCATACTTCATCTAATAAAGTTCATATAATTCAACAGAGGATTCGACCCAGGAGCCTGACAAACTCTAATCGAGGTTCGAGGAAAGGATTGACAACCCGTTCACTTGAAAGTCGACGAAAGCTTCCATGCTTCTTTTTCTCTGTAAACTTGTATCAAATTCATACTTCATCTAATAAAGTTCATATAATTCAATATATTTTTATGTAGCACTTATGGTAAATGATCTGAAGTGAGTTATGGTGTTTTCATTAATACGTAGTTGAATTCAAAATCATTACAAGGAAACTTTATTGAACACTTAGGCAAATTGATTCTTGCAAAAGTATTAATTTGGTTAAGGTAGCAATCTAACCCGACCGTAGGAGGATTGTCTGCAGTTCAAATTTCCTTAATTGAAGGAGTTTACGTTATTACATTTTTATAATTTATACAAAGTTTAAAGTTGTTTTCTTTGCTTAGTGCAAACGAATACATTTATTCTCTTTTCTAAAGTACTAAACGTTCCTGTTTTGTAAATTTATACTCAAAACAGAATTGATTTCTAACATTCTACATATTCCAATCTAATTCTTATTCTATCAATTTCAAACCCAATTTCAAATAACGATTATCTATTTATATAAACTTTAAGTCGTATTTAATCTACAAATAAATAAGTTTTTGTTGAAAAACGTTCCCTGTGGGATCGATATCTTTTTAGTACTACAAGTTAAACCGTGCACTTACGGAAATCACTCAACAAGTTTTTGGCGCCGTTGCCGGGGAACGCCAAATTTTTTAATAAAAAATTAGATTTTTCGTATTTTATTTCGAATCTAGGTTTATACATACTTATTTTAACTTTTGTAATTTATAAATTTTAATTTACTAACATATTAATTTTTCAAAATTCTGTTTTGAAGGTAGTTTGGGTTCGTGCAAGATTTCAAGTTCATGCGCTGTTCTCGAAGTTCAGGCATTCCACCAAAACCACTAGACCCAGAAATTGAAAAAACCATCAAGAAAAACAAGAAAAACAAGAAAAACAAAAATAAGACTCCATTAAAAACAAATACCGAGCCAGAAAATATGGCAACAATTATGGATTACGCTAGGCCGCGAGTGGCCGGTGTAACCAATAGCATAGTTAGACCCCAAATAAATGCAAACCAATTTGAAATTAAGCCAGCATGCCTTAATATGTTGCAAAATAACGTAACATTTTACGGGTTACCTAATGAAAATCCTAATACCCACTTGACAAATTTCCTTAAAATTTGTGACACTTTTAAAATAACAGATGTGACTGCCGAAGCAATCAAACTTCGCCTCTTTCCTTTCACTTTGAAGGATAGAGCCAAAGAATGGTTAACTTCTATGCCAGGCGCAACATTCGACACTTGGGACCAACTAGCCCAAGCATTTTTATCAAAATATTTTCCTTTAGCAAAAACCGCAAGAGTCATAAAAGAGTTAACATCTTTTTCTCAAAATGATAATGAAACTCTTTATGAGGCTTGGGAACGTTTTAAAGAACTTCAGCGTTTATGCCCACATCACCAATTGCCCAATGCACTTTTAATGCAAACATTTTATAATGGATTAAATCCTACAACTAGAGGTTCATTAGATGCTATATCGGGAGGGCTATTTATGAATAAGACATCTGCCCAAGCAAGAGAACTTTTGGAGGAAATGGCAATCAATAGCAGTATGTGGCCCGCAGATCGTGGACATATACCAGTGGCAAAACCATCATCCTCAACCACATCATCGGTTAAAGGTATAGTGAATCTTGATCTAGTTGCGATGTTACAAGCCCAATTTTGTGCCTTATCGCACAAAATTGATAGGTTTATGGCACCATGCGATTCTAACAGTAATCCAATCCAAACGGATGTGGATTATGAAGGTATGAGCGAGATCGAACAGGTAAATTTTGTCCAAGAGCAAAACCAAACTAATAATCCTTATTCTAATACCTATAATCTGGATGGAGAAATCATCCTAACTTTAACTGGAGAGATAATAATAATGTCAATGCCAATCAAAATCATACTAATAATTATCAAAATCAATCAAGAGATACGATTAGCACTTTATCTTCTAAAATCGATAAATTTATAGATGCTATCAGTGGAAAAATAAGTAATCACGGCGATGGTTTTAAACGGATCGAAAATAAATTCGACCAGCTTATTAAAAACCAATCATCTAGCATCCATAATTTGGAGGTTCAAATTGGATAAATTGCTAAATCTATTTCATCCCGAAAAGAGGGAAGTCTTTCCAGCCATACGGAAGAAAATCCGAAAGAGCATGTAAAGGCTATCACTCTTCATTCAGGGGAAAAATTACTTATGTTCGGAAATGCCCGGAGATTCGACTTTACCCAAACCACCTTTTCCACACAAAGTCCGAAATACAAAAGAAGATACTTCAAACACAAAAAGTTCACCAATTGACTCAAGTACAAAAACTTTTGTACCCAAACCACCTTTTCCACACAAAGTCCGAAATAAGGACTATGACAAACAACTTCTAACATTTCTGGATAAACTTAAAAATTTGCACATTAATTTAACATTTATGGATGCAATTACGCAAATTCCTAACTATGAAAGTTCTTAAAAGATTTAATTTCAAAGAAAATTAGTTGGGAAGGAATTTCATCTATTTCGCTAACTGAAGACTGTAGTTCAATAGTGTCGAGTACTTTACCCACTAAACTCAAAGATCCCGGATGTTTTATAATTCCGTGTAAATTGGGAGATATTGAATTCCCAAGTTGTCTTTGTAAGGTTAGGTTTAGAAGAAGATATCAAACGTACCAATATGGTTTTGCAATTAGCGGATCAAACCACTAAAAGACCATATGGTATAATTGAAGACGTTTTAGTTAAAGTTGACAAATTTATTTTTCCTACCGATTTCGTTATATTAGATTTTGCATATGACGTTAATTGTCCACTAATATTTGGTAGACCATTTATGAACACGGGACGTGCTCTAGTTGATGTGTCGGAAGGGAAAGTAGTTTTAAGGATAGGAGACGATAAGATCGAGTTTGATATGAACAAAGCAATGAAATATCCTATGGAGGAATTCGCTTGTATGAAACTCGACTTAGTTGAAGAATGTGTCAATGACATTATTCAAAAAGAAGAAGTAATAGAACCAATAATGGGTGAAGAATTAGAAGATAAGGGCCCAGAGCCTTTGATTCGAGAAGATGGACCAGTTCCGCCTTCAATTGTAATACCCCCTAAATTAGAACTTAAAGAGTTACCCAACCATTTGAGGTAAGCTTTCTTAGGCGAAGGCGATTCTTTACCTATAATTATCTCTAACAAGTTAACGAATGATCAAGAAGAAAAATTGAAAGAAGTTGTTAGAAATAGGATAGGAAGTATGGGATGGCAAATTTCAGACTTGAAGGAATTAATCCTAGTATTGTAATGCACAAAATTCACTTAGAAGAAGATAAGCCACCTAAAGCGGATAGGCAAAGACGCTTAAATCCGAATATGAAAGAAGTAGTCAAAAATGAGATTACTAAACTTTTAGACAATGGAATCATTTATCCAATTTCGGATAGTGAATGGGCCAGTCCAATCCATTGTGTACCTAAAAAGGGAGGCATAACTGTTGTAAGGAATGACGAAGGTGAATTAATACCTACGCGAACCACCACCTGTTGGAGGGTTTGTATAGATTATAGGAACCTAAATAAAGCAACCAGGAAAGATCATTTTCCTCTACCTTTCATCGATCAAATGATCGAAAGGATAGCCGGTCATGCTTTTTATTGTTTTCTAGATGGTTACTCCAGATTCTTTCAAATTTATATTTACCCGGATGACCAAGATAAAATAACCTTCACATGTCCTTATGGAACATTTGCATATAGGAGAATGCCCTTTGGTCTATATAATGCACCAGCAACATTTCAACGTTGTATGACTGCAATATTTAACGATTTCATTGAAGATATCATGGAAGTTTTTATGGATGATTTTTCAGTTTACGGAGATTCTTTCGATGTATGTTTAGGAAATTTAGATAAAGTTTTGTCTAGATGTGAGGAAACGAATTTAGTGTTAAACTGGGAAAAATGTCATTTCATGGTTGACGAAGGAATTGTTTTAGGTTATAAAATATCTGAAAAAGGATTAGAAGTGGACAGAGCAAAAACTTCATTGATAGAAAAATTATCCCCTCCAACTACTGTTAAGGGAGTATGGTCATTTTTAGAACATGCAGGTTTTTACAGACGATTTATAAAAAAAACTTTTCTGTGATTTCCAAACCACTTACTAATTTACTTATGAAAGACTCAACCTTTGATTTTAATGAAGATTGTGTTAAAGCTTTTGAAACATTGAAAGCAGCTTTAGTCAGTGCACTCATAATTGCTAAACCCGATTGGGATCTACCTTTTGAAATCATGTGTGATGCAAGTGACTTAGCCGTAGGATGTGTTTTAGGTCAAAGGAAGGATAAGAAACTTCATGTTATTTATTATGCCAGTCACACATTGTCCGGTGCACAATTAAATTATACCACAACCGAAAAAGAAATGCTAGCGGTAGTTTTTGCATGTGATAAGTTTAGGTCGTACTTGCTAGGATCTAAAGTTATTATATATACCGATCACGCAGCTTTACGGTATCTATTTGCTAAAAAAGATGCAAAACCGCGTCTGATTAGATGGGTTTTGTTGTTACAAGAATTTGATATAGAAATTAAAGACAAAAAGGGAGTAGAAAACCTTGTCGCCGATCATTTATCAAGACTCGAAGATGAAAACGGTCCTATATGTGAGACTATCGGTATACGAGATTATTTCCCCGATGAATATCTCTATCAGATAAAAAGTGTCATGTCACCATGGTATGCAGATATAGCAAATTAACTCGCAGCTAACATTGTTTCAGAAGGGTTAAATTTCCATCAAAAGAATAAATTCAGTGAAATTTTGCTCGGGACTAGCAAAAGATTAAGTGTGGAGATTTGTTAAGCCCAAAATATACCTAAAATATCATTAATATTTACATCAGTTTTGCTATAAAATCGTACTGTTTATATCTATTTAGAGTACTTTTACGTTCAAATATGTTTCTTTCATGCAAGGTACCTAAATATTTGGTAAAATCCAAATAGGAACGAAAAGAGGTCAAAAACGAAGGAAAACCCTACAAAAGGAGTAAAAGACGACGAAAATCAAACGCACCGAAACGAGGACGAGGACGAAGTCAAGACGGAGGAAATTAATCCTGTGTCGCGATCGAGAATCCTACAGTCTCGGTCGTGACACGTGTCGCCCAGCTCTCCTCCTTATCATTTCGAAGGCTGAAAATCTATTTCCCCATTCTCGGCCGAGAATTTACATTCTCGGTAAGTTCAGATTTTCAGGCATCACTATATACACTTGTTCGTTTTCAAAGAAACGCGTCCGTTCGATTGGATAAGAATGTATCTTCACAGCAGACACGTTCCTTAGATCCGACTCTTCAACATCTATAACTAAAGAGTTGATTTCAGAGTTAAAGATAGAAATATTGAAGAGAAGATTTAGTACAGAATTAATGCAGAAATTCAGAGTTAAGCAATTCAGAGTTAGAAGTTCGATTTTGTAAAAAGCAATATGATGTACACACATTGTTTATCAAATAATTACAAACACAGTAGCATTTATATTTAGATTAAGATTTGTTCATATTAGTTTACATTTTGGTAGTAGAAGTACCCGTCACTATTCCGAAGATTCAGCGAGAAGATTTAATAGAGGATTCGACACAGGAGCCTGACAAATTCTAATCGAGGTTCGAGGAAAGGATTGACAACCCGTTCACTTGAAAGTCGACGAAAGCTTTCATGCTTCTTTTTCTCTGTAAACTTGTATCAAATTCATACTTCATCTAATAAAGTTCATATAATTAAATATATTTTTATGTAGCACTTATGGTAAATGATCCGAAGTGAGTTCTGGTGTTTTCATTAATACGTAGTTGAATTCAAAATCATTACAAGGAAATTTTATTGAACACTTAGGCAAATTGATTCTTGCAAAAGTATTAATTTGGTTAAGGTAGCAATCTAACCCGACCGTAGGAGGATTGTCTGCAGTTCAAAGCCCCTTAATTGAAGGAGTTTACGTTATTACATTTTTATAATTTATACACAGTTTAAAGTTGTTTCTTTGCTTAATGCAAACGAATACATTTATTCTCTTTTCTAAAGCTCTAAACGTTCCTGTTTTGTAAATTTATACTCAAAACAGAATTGATTTCTAACATTCTACATATTCCAATCTAATTCTTATTCTATCAATTTCAAACCCAATTTCAAATAACGATTATCTATTTATATAAACTTTAAGTCGTATTTAATCTACAAATAAATAAGTTTTTGTTGAAAAACGTTCCCTGTGGGATCGATATCTTTTTATTACTACAAGCGAAACCGTGCACTTGCGGAAATCGCTCAACACCTATCCTCCCTAATATTGAGTCCCTCGAAGACTTTATGGGTAATAATGTTGACGGAACTCCTGATATCCACGAGAACTCGGCGAACCTTGCAATCGGCAATCAACATCTCAGTTATCAAGGCATCGTCATGCCATCCTTCAAGCTTATTTTTGAGGTTGCCGAAGTAAAAGTCTGAGCGTTGCTCCTTTACTCATTCAATGGTCGCAGTCTCCTCCCTCTTCCTTTTGGTTCAGGAACCTCCGGCGATCACGTTTATTGCATCCCTAGGGGCCCAATTGTCCTGCTTCTTTTCCTTCTCTTTCTTGCCTCCCTCACCATACTTTTTTAGGAATCAGTATAGCTTTCCACTTTCAGCCATTTTCTCCAACACCGTAGCTAGCTTCTCTAGGTTGTCGTTGAATCTCCTTTGATAGAGGTGTGTTGTCTGCCAAGTTAAAATATCCATCTCGGGAATTGGATTTTCATGAAGAATTCTTCTCTAGGAGCTCCAATATATCTTCTTTGCTAAGGGGCGCATCTTCTTTAGCCATTGTCTTCTCTGGTTCGGATATTCAGCGACGGTTACTATAGGGCTTTGATGGGAAACGGTGTTTACCTCGCCCTTTGGATCCTTTCGCCTTATGTGGTGCTGAGGAGGGCTCTTGATATGGAATACCTTCGCTTGGAAGATAGGCTTCAAGAGTAGGCCCGAGGGGTCTTAGCCCTACTTGACTCTCTGGTTCGGGCGGGTTTTTCTTGATCGCCTTCTTTCGCTTTCCACAACTGTCTGCAGATCAGCCATCTCCAGCTCATGCGTTGCTTTTGCACATCCATCTCTTTTTGCATGGTTGTTAAGTTCTGGGCGAACCTTCAAGATACCTCACTCGCTAGGAGCTAATATTGAGGGTCTAACTAAGGCTGGGGCCTTGCTTGTTGATTAACTTTTTTATCATTGTTCCGGTGAATCTCCGAGTGAACGTGGCTAGATTGAGTCATCCCTAAATATTCTGACAGATGGTGGATAATCGAAATCCATGCTCACCGCACAAATGATAACTTGTTACCTGATATTGGTTACATGTCCAAACTGTGATGTTGATCTGACGTCATATCTGAGCCTACAAAACAGTATTCAGGTCAGACGGGGTCGGAGTCCAACAAACCTGCTCCAATGCCTAAATCAGTTTCTGATTTGGGACCGAATGGAAGGGTATGGACTAGTCTAAAGATAGTAGTTAACATATAGAACCTTGTGCCTATACTTGTGTATTTATAGTGTATGATTGGGTTTGAGGTTGTCATCTTCTTTGAGAATCCTCTTGATCCCTTAACGAGTTCGAGCCCTAGGAGGAATGCTTTGTATTGCAAGACTCTAGAAGATCCTTTGAGGCGTTGAGGTTAGAAGTTGTGGGTCATGATGGGCCACCGTTCGTTGGGCTTGGACGATATCGATCGTTTTAGACCTGCTGAACTGAGCTGGGGCCATCTTGGATGCATTTGGATCCTTATCACGCTTTGGGCTTGGACCGTAATGAGGATAGTGATGACGTTACGCATGTGACATGATTTAGCTTGATATCATATGTTAAAGTATGTATTTGAGTTGAATTCATTTAAACATGTCTTAGCTTACCTTATGTAACTTTAAGTTAATATAGCATATTTTTTTCATTTTTATTGACTTTCATTCACTTTTAGAAATAAAAAAATACATTCTCCGTTATTGCATGTATTTTAGTTGAATTGAATTTACATGTGTTTTAGTTTTTTTTTTTAACTTTTAGTCACATTCATTCATTTTATTTCGATTTCATTCAATTTTTTTTTAATTTTATGTAAATTTTAATTTCTTTTTCATTGAATTTTATTATCTTTTAGTCAATTTCGTGCAATTTCAATATCTTTTAGCAACATTTGGTATCTGGTTAGAGTATCTGAAATTGGTCTTAATTTATGTGTTAGCGTATTTACATATGTCTTTACTTATAACATTTCATTTTGTTTCGGTTATATACGATTTCCATTAACTTTAATTCAATTTCAGTCAATTTTCTATGATTTTAAATTCATTGCAAATCTTATTTAGTTAATCTATATTTGTGTATATGATCTTTTTTTATAGGGACATGGAATTTTTTAATGTTCATTTATGTTTTCAATCAGTTTGATATTTTTTTAGTCTATTTCATTGAAATTTAATATTTGTTTTTTCTAGTTTCAATGGATTTTAAGACAAGTGAATTTGTGTAAGATTTTGATGTAACATTTTTAAAACTGTTTTATTAATTATTTCAATGCCTTGAAAGTGAATTATAATGGATTCCGTTCACTTTCATTCAATTTCGCCGACTTTCATTGAATTTACGAAATGTTGAAATTTAATTGATGAAGTCACTGTTTTAATTTATTGAAGTCATTTCGTTGTTAATTATTTTAAAATATTTTGATTTGGGTTTTAGATTATTTTTTGAGATAAAACATGCTGAAATAAAGAGTTTATTAATTTATTATTAATTGGATGATTTCATTGTTGTATCTTTCTTTATGGATTTGCAAATTATGTTTAATCGTTTCGTTTCTAGGAGTTTTTTGGATTTGTATTTTCTTTGATTGAGAATTCTGATGTCGTTATAGTAGATGAGAATTGTAGTTTGTTCTATTGTTTCTCTTGTTCTGTTTGGGAACTTCTTGAACTATATTTTTTTGTTTTGAAATTAGGTTGTATATCTGTATTTGAAATAGGAGTAGCTTGGAGAAATTGTTATTAGAATACAGTGATCAAATTTGAAATGGAAGATCGGCATTCGATTGCGCCCTTTTCATATATATTTTTCATTCAGAGTTTGTATGGTGATAACATCCGCAATGATATCATGAAGACCTCACTGGGAATATTCCCTGAAAAGAGGATCAAAAGGGAGAAAAGACATAAAAGATCCGCCAGCTTAGTATATATGGCGTACAGCTAGATGAGGGATACGCATACGGTGACACGCCTTTGACCATGCTAGATCCAAGGTCCGTTACATAAGACGATCCGCCACGATAGAAGGATACGGGGTCCGTCCCGTAAGACGATCCGTCCTGATAAAGACAAATAGTTGTTATACGACAGGGTCACCATCATTAATGATACCTTAAAAGCAATAACAACTCGGAGGTTAAAGGTCAGAGTTAAGCTGCATTAAAAGAGCATTACACTTTATTATAAAGGCATTAAAAGGGAGTTATTACAGTTATCACTCAAACCTATATAAATACCCTTGTAACATGACAACAAAGGTACACACAATATTCTAACCGTACTTTTGTGATTACAGCTTATTCTCTCAAGAATATTACTGACTTAGGCATCGGAGTGTCCCCGGCCGATCCCAACGGCGCCTCACAGGGAAGTGTTCCGATCAAGAATCTTTTCACAAGATATCAATTGGTGCAGTGAAGGTGGAATCCTAAGATTAATAGGATTTACACGACGAACATGGAATGTCTGCGGAGTTTCACAAAGAACAAAACAATGGAGTCAAATCTCAAATCTTGGCTCAATCAGTACAAACAGATCTATCCAAAGATAGGGTTCTGTATATATTGGTGGGAAAGAGTTTTCTATATTAAATCTGGAATTTTATGATAAACAAGATAAGTTTCCTCTCCTTTTTTATTCCATTTTTAATTAAAGAAAATTGAAGTTTCTTACCCTTGTGAAATGCTATGAATATCATTATGATAAATCTAATAAGCTATGAAAGAAAAAGTCTTAGAGACATATCTTCATTAAATCTTGCATGCTCAATATGCATAGATTTTTATGCATGACGAGTATAATATGTCATTATCGTTGAAATAGAACAAAATGCATATATAAGACATGTAATATTGGAATTTTATAAAAAAAATTCATCCATTCAAGGTGATTTTATCACTTAATATTAAGATATCATAAAAGGCTCGTGTAATTACAGATGATTTAGGTCTGATCAGTTTTTTGGATGAACATGCATATAACTATTAGAAGAAATTACAAAAAAAAAAATCATATTTGGTTTTTCTTGTACAATTCACCATCTATGTATGGCTTTTCTCATATATAGTACTTTTAATATCAGAAATTCATATTTTTTAATATTGTTTTGTCAAACAGTTATTTCATCCCTTTTTTTACAAGGATGTGTTTATTCATATAAAAACTGTTTATCTGACATTGTTAGAATTTCTTTTACCAACGTAAGAGAATTGAACATATTGAATCTATTTAATAACTATTAAAGCCATTATGGGCTGATGAATTACCAAATTGGATAAACAAAATTTTCATGTCCTTAACTAACTACAAAAGAGTACAAGTGTTAGTTTCGAATAAGAACATTAATTTATGCAAAGTTCTTAGGATATACATAAGAGTTCTTTAGAGATTGTTTGGATGATGACATTTGAAGATAGGTAGGGGTGAATTTTGGAAAAAATTTCCTTACACCCCGAATTGAAGGAGAATCATGATACATGTCTTTCTCTTCCAAAATTACCCTTTGTCCTTTATTTTATTTATATAAATAAAATAATATGAGAGTAATTCTATATATAACTACATTATTAAACCTTCAGGCTCTCAGGAGCCCCTAGTAAATACCTGGCTTAGGGTATGGGTGTGGTCAGTTGTCCTCCTTTCTATGGATTTGTTATTTTGGAATGTTAGGGGTGCGGCTAGCAAGGCTACCCGTATCCATATTAATGATCTTATTAAGCAGTTTAATCCATCTTGTTTTGCTCTTTTGGAAACTAAGATTAGTGGTGAGAAAGCAGATGAGGTGGTTAAGAAGTTTAAGAACTGGCACTGTGTTAGATCGGAGGCAAATGGCCGGGCTGGGGGGATTTGGCTTTTTTGGAGGCCAGATCGGATTCATTTTGATATTCTTAGCATGGATAAGCAGTTCATTCATTGTAAAGTGAGTATTTCCGGCAATACTTCCTTTTTGATTACCCTTGTGTATGCTGACCCTATCTTGTCTAATCGAAAACGGCTCTGGGAGGTTCTCTATTCTATGAGTGTCAGCATTTCGGAGCCCTAGTTTGTGGCGGGTGACTTTAATGATATCGCCTTTATGAGTGATCAGAGAGGTGGATCCAATCATTATGTTAATCGCTGTCTGCATCACAAGAATAGTATGGATTTATGTGGGCTTTCCGATCTGGGGGCTTCTGGTCATAAATTCACTTGGAAGCGTAATAATACTTTTGTTCGATTGGACAAAGTCTACGCTAATGTTTTAGCTCTAACTTCCTTCCCCGAGTGCTCTGTGTTGAACCTCCCGTTCCGTCATTCGGATCATTGTCCTATTTTGGTTAGACTTTTGAGAGGTAAGCATCCTAGGGGTAAGAGACCGTTCCGGTATCAGTTGGCTTGGGAGTCCCATCCTAAGTTTAAAGAGTTCGTTCATGAGAGTTGGAGACCTCATTCGTAGGTACTGCAAGCTGCTAAAGGGTTCAGGAATAAGGTGCAGGGGTGGAATAGGAATGTGTTTGGGCATATTATCAGAAGGAAGAACAAGTTATTAAAGAGGATGGAGGGAATTCAACGCAGGTTGGAGGGGAGGTTTGATCATAGCCTTGAGGGCCTCCTCAGAACCCTTCAGAAGGAGCTGGAGGCTATGCTTAGGCAGGAGGAGTTCCTTTGGTTCCAGAAGTCTCGGAAGTCCTGGATTAGAGATGGGGATCGTAATACCAAATACTTCCATCTCTCTACCCTGATCAGAAGGCAGAGAAATATAATTGAGGCCATTAAGGATTCTAATGGTGATTCGGTTTATGAAGATGAGGTTATTCGGAACTTAGCCCTGGATTTCTACAGAGAGCTGTTCAAAGAGGAACCTGTTCTTTTGGAGAGGGCTCACTCTATTGCTACTTTTCCTTTAATCAGTGAGGATTGTAGTCAGGAGGCCTTTCAACCTATTTCCCGAAAAGAGATTGACCAAGCTATCTTCAGCATTGGGGCTTCTAAAGCTCCTGGGATTGATGGTCTTCCGGCGGGCTTTTACCATAAGCATTGGGATGTCGTGAAGGAAGGCATCTATAATTTTGTCTTGGGGGTGTTCAGTGGTTCGAAGGATATTGAGCTGGTTAATAGAACCCTCCTGGTTCTGATTCCTAAGATTGATAAGCCTTCTTCCTTTTTGCATATGAGACCTATCAGTCTTTGTAATGTTCTTTACAAAACTGTTACAAAGATTGTGGCTAATAGAATCCGTGGCATTCTTCCTGCGATCATTTGTCAGAATCAGGGTAGCTTTGTGCCTGGTAGACAAATGATGGATAATGTGGTGATCGCCCAAGAGATGGTCCACACGATGAAGATTAGGAAGGGGAGGAAAGGCATTGTGGCTCTGAAGCTGGATTTAGAGAAGGCCTATGATCGAATTAATTGGGATTTCTTGATGGAGAGCCTTGAGAGAGCTAGAATCCCGGACAGCTGGAGAAGTTTAATTAAGGTATGTATTTCTTCTCCTGTGTTTCAAGTTATGGTCAATGGGGATATGTCGGAGGAATTTTCCCCGGGCAGAGGAATCCGTCAGGGGGATCCTATGAGCCCTTTCCTTTTTGTTATTGCTATGGAGAGGCTCTCTCACCTGATTCAGGATGCGATTGATAATGAGAGTTTCCACCCTGTGGCGATCAACAGCTTCTGTCCCTAGGTGACTCACTTATTCTTTGCAGATGATGTCCTTATCTTTCTTGAGGGTAATGAGGAGCAGTTGAGAGTCATTATGGATATTCTGGATTGTTTTTGTTCGCCCTCTGGGCAGAAGCTTAATATCCAGAAATCTAGGATGATGTGCTCTAAGAATATGAATCAGAGAGTCTGTAAGAGATTAAGTGATCTCTCAGGTATTCCTCTTACTGATTCTCTTGGGAAGTATCTGAGCGTTCCCCTCCATAGTGAGCGTGTGTCTAAAGGCTCCTTCAAAGAGACTTTGGATAAAGCTAATTCGAAGTGTGCCACTTGGAAAGCCAAGACTCTGTCTCTCGCTGGCCGCCTCACGTTAATTCAATCTGTTAATTGTGCTGCTCCCAATCACATCATGCAGGCTTGTAAGCTTCCGGATCCTGTGCTTAATGATCTTGACAAGATTAACCGTAGGTTCCTGTGGGGGGAAGCTGCGGAGGGCAGGAAGATCCATCTTGTGCCTTGGAGTGAGGTTTGCCAGCCTAAAGATTCTGGGGGTCTGGGTATTAGGAAAGCAAAGGACAATAATAAAGTTTTATTAATGAAACTCCTTTGGCGTATGTGGCAAAACCCCTCCTCTCTTTGGGTTCGCCTCCTTTGTGGTAAGTATCGGAAAGACAAAATCTTCGGGGGCCCGAAAGAGAGAGTTGCTAATTGTTCCTTCCTCTGGAAAGGACTTAGTGCTGTGTTTGATGAGTTCTGCTCGGGAGTTGGCCTGGAGGTGGGGAATGGTAAGTCCATTAGTTTCTGGTTTGATAACTGGATTGGGGATAAACCGTTAATTGAGGTGTGTTCTCCCCCCCGCCTAGTGATATACGCAACTGGAGGATTGCCGATGTGGTTGACTCGGAAGGGGACTGGATCTGGTCAAAGTTTGATACTTTCTTTAGCCTTGAGACTCTCATTAGAATGCGGGGAGTGAAGGTGAGTAATCAAGAGGAAGACTTGGATAGGCACTGCTGGGCGCTGACTAACAATGGAGTTTATTCTTGCAAATCGGCCTTTGAAGCTTTCTCTCTCTTTAGATCTGATCCTCCCTCGGATGTGTGGAAGTCGATTTGGACCCTTAAAGTTCCTTTCCGTATTAGGAGTTTCCTGTGGCTGGGCGTTAAGGACAGGCTTCTTACTAATTCGGATAGGCACATAAGGCACTTGGCTGATTCTGGAGCTTGCAGTAGATGCAGAGGCCATGTTGAGACTTTGTGCCATGCTCTTAGAGATTGCTCTAATAGTAAAGAGGTTTGGAGGAAAATTCTCCCACACCATATTTTCTCTTCCTTCATGGCACATTCTGAGGTCGACTGGTTCTCTGATGGTGTTAGAGGAAAGTTGCTTCCATACATGGAGCATGGTGACATTTTCTTTGCTATTATCTGTCACCAAGTTTGGAAATGGAGAAACGAGGAGATTTTTGGAGATAAAACTGTTTTTATGACAAACTTAACTGATTTCTTCTCGAAAAAACTTTTCTCTATTATCGATAGTTTCAAAGGAGAGTCCCTTGCCAGAGCCTCTCAGTGTTGTGATGTCCATCTCGTGGGATGGAGCAGGCCAAGAGAGGGGGTTGTGAAGCTGAATACTGATGGTTCCTGCCTCAGTAACGGTAAGATTGCGGCTGGAGGTGTGCTTAGAGATGCAGGGGGCGCTTGGCTTTCTGGGTTCTCCCAGAATTTAGGGTTGGGTTCTTCCTCTTCTGCGGAGCTCTGGGCTATTCTTACTGGAATCAATCTTGCTAAAAGGCTGGGTGTTAAGAGGCTCTCTGTGGAGTCTGATAATTTGGAAGCAATCAAATAATTTCTGAGAATCATTCTATGGGTCTTAACAGTCGCAACCTCATCAAAGTTATTAAAAGGCTTTGCTCCTCCTTTGAGTTCGTAGAGTTCAGACACATTTTTAGAGAGAAGAATCGTGTTGCTGATCGCTTAGCGGCGGCGGGCCATAAAGGGACGTTAGGCGTTACTACCCTTCCTGTTTCCCCTAGTTTCATCTCTCCTCTTCTCTTAGAAGATAGGATTGGGGTTAGCTTCCCTAGGCTAATCCCTGGGTAGTTTGTTGTTGTTCGTTTTTCTTTTCCTTTTCTACCAAAAAAAAAACATTATTAAACCTTCACTTATCTTACTTTAATTACACTTCCTCCAAACAAGGCATTAATAATCTCTGAATGCCATTAAGGCATGAAAGCATAATATTAGTTACAAGTGAATAGTAACTATATCTTATCCAATATTGAAGGTTATAATGTTTATGATATTTAAAGTAAATTTATTATCTTGGATGATAATGTGCATTATAATGCAAAAGACATTGTTTTTAACCTTTGTCATTATGGTTATTCATTATTAGAAATTCATTATGATATTTATGTGCAATAGTAACCTTTATGGTTATGACCGTTATATATGGTATTATTAAAGCAAGCACGATTAAAAAATTCTATTATGAATTTGTTTGGCATATAATATTTACTTGGTTTTATACTTTGACTAAGTTCATTCAAGAGTCAGGGACTAACGTGAAGGAATTACTGAGTTGATTCCAAGATGAACTAAAAATTCCATAAGGAGACATGACATCATATATGATATTTGCCAACGAGGCCAATGCAAACAGTCTTTTGCTATGAAGTCTGTTACATGGATCAAGCAATTGATCCCTAAAATGACAAACACTGGCATGAAAAATAAAGCTCAATCCAGAGAAGTGTACATTCGGAGCCACTTCAGAAAAAATTCCTAGATTATGTCATTAGCCAAAAAGGAAAGATCCAAAGGTTGAACATGTATACCTTGTTAACAGGAATTCGCCATCCGCAGCACGGATCCTGGGGTATAAGGCGGACAAAAGGCTTAAAGCTCCCAACTTGGCACAATATAAAGAAGAAGAGTCAGTATAAACGGGACATTACACATCCCAAACCCAAAGGAGGGGAGCATGTACGCCAAGGCGAATTGCAGGTTCCGTAGAAGAAATGGCCATGACACAAGAGCTTGCTGGGAGCTGGAAAAGTAGAAGATACATTTGTCTAGAATAACAAATAACAAGACAACAACAGGCAAAAAATAGAGCCGAGAAAGAAATCCAAAAGTGTCATTAATGTCATAGCAGATAGACCAGGGTATCAGCCACTCGTGAAAAAAGAAGTCAAAATATCCGCCCTAGATAAAACATCCCTCAATCACCCTTTTTGCAGAAACAGGTCCAGTAATCTCTCCACGTGTAGATGCATTGGTAGTAACAATGGCGAATGAAGGATGGGAGATGAAGCAAGTCATTATTGACACGTAGGCTAAACATGGTGGAAGATGCAACTATAGTTGCTCAGAAAAAACGGAACCATGGGCCTAAAAATCAATATTCTTACGTATTCTTATATGTGCATTAAACTGTTATAGTACCCTATATTTTATAATTTATTCTTTCTCGCCATATTTCTTATATTCATTTGCCTAGTTTTGTTCTATTTCTTTCCAAATTCTATAGAGGAAGAAATAGGAAAGCTGAAGAAGGCGGATGTAATCAAAGAGGTAATATACGCCCAATGGCTAACGAATGAAAAATCCCACAGGCGGATCAGCTACCTGAAAAATAGGACGAAGTCATCCCCCATCCGGGGCGGGTCCACATACCTCAAATATAGGACAAAGTGATCCCCCCATCAATGGCGGGTTTTAACAAGGCTCTCAGGAAGACCGGTATCCATTGTAATAAAGGCAATGACATTGCCCCATTAAATAAACTAACCTTTGTTATCAAACGTATTTATCGTTTTGTTTGCAAAGTTCACGGACAACATAAATGTCTCCATACATTGGGATCCCAGTGAAAAAAATCCATAAAGCTTATCATAAGCTTCTAGGGGACGGCTGTCCACCTGCCCTAGTAATTCGGAGGACATCTAAGGCGAATTGAAATTCTTTCTGAATTTTCGACAAATGCAAAATTGTGATCAAGATGCTAAGTAAAAGCACAAACAATCACAAACAAGAGGTAAAAACATCCAAAAAGTACATAAAAAATACTATAAATTGTTAAAATTTTACACCAGTGTTGAAAGCCTTGGAAAAACGAAAAGCAAAAAATAAACTAAAGCGCTAGAGGAGAAACATTCACGTCGCCCTAAAAGCGTATCGTATCCATATATGATCCCATATAGGGCGGATCTTATCCATAAGATCCTACATAAAAGTCTCACCACGGGCAAAGCTCAAAACTCTTGTCATAAGAGAACACAAAGTCCCATCAAGGGCAGGCAAAGTCCTCATCAAGAGGCATCACATTTTTTACCAAGGTGTCAAAGTCCCGCCAAAGGGCAGACAACGTCCTCATCAAGAGGCGTCATATTTTTTTACCAAGGCGTCACATTTTTTACTCTATCGATTGTATAAAGGCAAGTCATTCTTTGCTCATTAATAAATTACTCTTATTATCAAGTTTTATGTAGCGTTTCTATACGAGAATACATAAATGTCTTCTTACAAAGAAAGGGGGAATCCTCATCAAGTGGAATTACATTCTCCCTCGTTGATCAAATACAAAATCTCTCCAAAAGACGATCGAGAGGCATTACATTCTCCTTCGTTGATCAAATACAAAATCTCTCCAAAAGACGATCAAGAGGCATTACATTCTCCTTCATTGATCAAATACAAAATCTCTCCAAAAGGCGAAATTTCTTTCCCTGTGAAGGAATCTTACACAAAAGTCCCTTCAAAGGGCAGATTCTCTTCCCCGTGAAGAAATCTTACATAAAGTCCCTTTAAAGGGCGGATCCAAAAATAAATGTCCCGCAACAGATAGACTCACTTTCCCGCAAAGTGGTCATTAAAAATCCTACTAAAGGGCAGATACATCATACTCAAAGGAAATCCTTAAAAGCTTATCGCAAGCTTACTGGGGGACGGCTGGCCACCTACCCCGGGATTCGGTGGAACAAGTTTAAACACTTAAAAATATCTCTCTAGAAAAGATAAGTTTAAACACTTAAAAAGATCTCTGCAGAAAAGATAAGTTTAAACACTTAAGCAAAATCTCCTCAAAGGTGGAATAAGTTTAAACACTTAAGCAAAATCTCCTCAAAGGTGGAATAAGTTTTAAACACTTAAGCAAAATCTCCTCAAAGGTGGAATAAGTTTAAACACTTAAGCAAAATCTCCTTAAAGGTGGAATAAGTTTAAACACTTAAACAAAAATCTCCTCAAAAGCAAAATAAGTTTAGAAACTTAAAAAGATGTTCTGAAAAGTTCAAACATAAAAGAAACAACGAAATTCTTCACAAAAGCATAATAAAAGGAAAAGTTATAAATATGGCGAACGAAGGAAAAAGCCCACGAGGCGAATACCTAAATGGAAAAAGTAAAGCCTATCAAATGGTGAATGGCGCAAAGAACGCCTAAGAAAAAGCCCAATGTGGTGAATGAAAAATATGGCGAACGAAGGAAAAAGCCCACGAGGAAAATGTATAAATGGCAAAAGTAAGGCCTATCAAATGGCAAAAGGCGTGAAGAACACCTTAGAAAAAGCCTGATGTGGCGAATGCAAAATATGGCGAACGAAGGAAAAAGCCCCACGAGGCAAATACCCAAATGGCAAACATAAAACCTATCGAATGGCTAATGACTCAAAGAACGCCCAAATAAAGCTACAATTGTCGAATCTCCTTCATCAAAGCAATGAAACCTCGTCTTTATCCAAGATAATGAAGTCTCGCCTTCACCAAAACTAAGTAAAAACACTTTGCAAAATAAGTAAAGGCTAAAAAGACAAGTGCCTAGAGTGCCAGAACCCAAAAAAAGCGAATAAAGCTTAAAATAGGGAACAAAGCTAGAGTGGCGAATGCCTAGAATGACGGTAGAACTACGTGGCTTTGATTTCCAAAAAATTAATGGGGTACGTAGGAAGCTTGACAAAATAAGAAATTATCAAGTCCAAGCCAAAAAGATTGGAAGATGAACTTACATGGAAATCTGGTGTGCAAAGGGTGAAAAATCACAGAAAACTCTTGCAGGAATTGAGAAGGCAATCGAAATAAGAAAAAACGCCAGCCAAGAAGCAATAAATGTCACCTACATGCGGAGGAGATAAAAAACCCTAAAGGACTTTATGGACCTTTTAGGGGGGGCTTCTGATAACATCCACAATGATATCATGAAGACCTCGCTGGGAATATTCCCTGAAAATAGGATCAAAATGTAGAAAATACATAAAAGATACGCTAGCTTAGTATATATGGCGTACAGCTAGATGAGGGATACGCAGACGGTGACACGCCTTTGACCATCCTAGATCCAAGGTCCGTTACATAAGATGATCCGCCACGATAGAAGGATACGGGGTCCGTCCCGTAAGACGATCCACCTTGATAAAGATAAATAGTTGTTATACGGTGGGGTCACCATCATTAATGAACATTAATGATACCTTAAAAGCAATAACAACTCGGAGGTTAAAGGTCAGAGTTAAGCTGCATTAAAAGAGCATTACACTTTAGTAAAAAGGCATTAAAAAGGAGTTATTACGGTTATCACTCAAACCTATATAAATACCCTTGTAACATGACAACAAAGGTACACACAATATTCTAACCCTACTTTTGTGATTACAACTTATTCTTTCAAGAATATTACTGACTTAGGCATCGGAGTGTCCCCGGCCGATCCCAACGGCGCCTCACAGGGAAGTGTTTCGATCAAGAATCTTTTCACATGATATCATATGGAGATACAATTTTGTTGTGGAAGAAAAATGAGATTTATTTTCTTATACAACCTTTATATAGTATTTGATATATTAGAAATGTTGGAAAAATTATATTTCACAATTACTTGTTTTGATTTTTTTTGGTATTTAAAAAATTATGTATTTGGAATTTTTAAAATAATAATATTATTTTATGATGTTTAGGGAAATTCTAATTATTTATTGGCAAATCTGAGTGTTATTGGCCATGTTTATGTTTAGTAAGAGCTTTTTACAATAAACTTAGAGGTTTGAGCCATTTTAGAAGGTTTGACTAGTCATGTTTCAAATGACGGTGTTTGGTGAAGAGAGATTTGAAAGACATTATTAGGTCCAAAAACTAATTTTGAAAAAAAAAACTTGTTTTAAGAGCTTTTTCAATTAGCTTATTACCCAATCTTTTTTAAATGACATTTTTACCTTTATTATTGTCCATTAACTCCAAATAAAAACTTTACATATCCTTATTTATAATTTTACACAAACAACTATTAACAATTAGCCAAGTTTTACCAAACAAGTTTACACAACTAGTAATAAAAAAAAAAAGAAAATTACAAAATCGGATCAAATGGGAGATCCATTTACATTTTTAACCCATTTACTCAACCTATTCCATATCTACACTATATTTGTGTGACTTTCCCAAAATACCCTTAATATATATATAACACTTAGAAATTTTTTAGCCATTCGTCGTTCGCCCTCCTGTCTGACTTCGCTGATTTTGCATATTGCGAAATTTGCGAAGATAATGTTTGGGTTATTAGATGATTTCAATTCGCAGATTTCACAATATGCAAAGTCTTAATGTGTTTTTGCGAAGTAGTATATAAAACAAAAAGGCACAAAAACAAGGGATTCCAACATTAAAATCATAACATTATCAAAATTTACAACAAGATTGCCACAATAAACTCCTAACAACTCATTTCAAAGTGAACGTGAAGAATCTGGACAGAAATTTTCTCTATATTGGAAGTCTAGACCTTTTGAGATGAGAAATGGAAGTCCAGACCTTTTGGGATGGATGTCTCCCATGGTACACAACAAGATTACCACAATAAATTTCTAACAAACCATTTTAAAGTGAATGTGACCAATCTTGATGGGAATTTCTCCCTGTATCAGAAGGAAAGTCATCCCATCTGCATCCAAGGACACCGTCTTCTTGCGGGATGTTATGTATTCAACCACCTTCAGAAAAATTAATCGTGTTAGGTAGAAAAAAAGGAAGATTTCGATTTGCGAAATGAGGATTCGCGAATATGGAAATATAAATGTGCAAGGAAGAGGATGATTTTACTTCGTGAAACGATGATTTTGCGAAGTCTGCGAGGAGAAACGTGACGATTTGACTTCGCGAAACGATGATTACGTGAAGTCTGCGAGGGAAAAGTCATGAACTTTAGCCTCGCAGACTTTGTATAATCATTGTTTCGCGAAGTTAAATCGATACCTTTCAGACTCATTCTCCTTGCAGACATTCGCGAAAACGGCATAGGCTAAGTGAATTTCTGGAAAAAACACAGAGAAAACAGTATATACTTATATTTTTCGACAAAACCCGTATGGTAAACTGGAAAAAACGATGAAAATAACGTAGAATAACAATTTCTTCGATCCGCGCAAGAAGAAAGAAACCAAGAAACGAGCGGGAACAGGAAGATGGAGAACCATGGCTTCGTTTTCTAGGAATAGGAAGATGAAGAATCAAGAGATGAAGAGAGAAAGAAGAGAAAGACATGGTGATGTAGAGAAATAGTACAGATTTCGCGAAATATAAAGGAAGAGAGGAAGATCAAAGGTCTGGGAGAGCAACCGTTTTCGCGTAAGGAAGAGAAAGGGGAAGGGAGACGATGAAAGGGTGAGGGTATTTTGGGAAAGTCACATAAATATAGTAATAGTCTAGATATGTAGTAGGTTGAGTAAATATGTTAAAAATGCAAATAAATCTCCCATTTAATCCAATTTTATAATTTTGCCTAAAAAAAAAAATCAACTAACCACTAACATTTATTTGCCAAATTGATAGAACCATTATCTGGCTATGCTTGCAAAAACGCATACACAGAGGGAGGATAAGAAAAGAGAATGGATGGAGCGTATATATGGAGCGATATCTAGTTTTGGTATAAATTAATTAATAGTTGATAATGATTAAGGTAATAAAGCAGTTGGAATTCATAATGTTTTAACATAAGTAAATAAATAAATAAATACTTTAAAATAAATAATAAATAAAAAAAGTTGCTTTCATTTACATTATTATTAATATTGTCACAACATAATTACCTGCAATCATCACTTCCATATTTATATATGGACACCCTCCTATTTCAATCCATCATCACTTCAATAGCAATCCATATTATATTATTTTCAATTGATTCTCTCTGTCTTCTGAGCCAATTTCCTTACTAAAGGACCATTCACTAAATCGGCTTTGCTATTTGCATTCTACTTATATTTGTTTTTTTTTACAATTAATTATAAATTACAATTAAATCATATCATAGAAATAATTATTAATATGTCATTTTTTATATATATTATAAATAAAGTATATTCTAATTAAAAAATTTATAGACCACAATCATAAATTTTAAACCCTAAAAAATATACCTTATATCCATAATATATAAATATATTAAAATATATCACACATCTATAGCTTGTTTTAAAAACCTATAACACATTTATAGTTAGTTTATTCAGACCTCCTGCATACAAAATCATTGATTTGTCATTTTTGACAGATGAGGCGACATATGGAACGAACTCACACGCTTTTCTTTTTTCCTGTAGTACGCATGTCACCTTAACTATCAGAGGTGATCAACGATTTTGTGTCCAGGAGGTCCAAAATGAGCAAAGTACAAGTGTGTGATGGGTTTTTAAAGCTAACTATAAGTGTGTGATAGGTTTTTATAGCCAACTATAGGTGTGTGATGAGTTATTTTAAAAGTCCATGGTGCCAATAGACAAAATATGTCAAGTTTAAGGGTGTAAATATGCATTAAGCTATAGTTGATAGTTATGTTGTTAATCCATAATTGATAGTTATGCAATCTCTAATTGCAGGGTGACGATTTCTATGGTTATTTCAAATGGTTTGATAAAGGAATTTAAGGCTTCAAATGAAAAGAGGAAGTGCAAATTGTAAATCACGATGAAAAGAGAAAGTGTAAAAGTCTCAATAATAGGATCATTTTCGTCTTTTCAAATATAACTGCTGAGTTGTAAAAATAAATTAACCGAATTTGACACGTGGCCTTTGAGAAGTACTTCAAGCGCGTCTATTACGCCAGTCAATTCTAACATTCGAGAATGAAAATGGAGGGGTGAGAAATACCACTTTTATGGAGTTAAAGGGTAGGACATTTTATGAGTTGGTGGGTAAATGGACAAGTTGAGAGGGTGAGAAATACCACTTTTATGGAGTTAAGGAGGTAAATAGGACATTCGATTAGTTAGGAGGTAAAATGATCAATTGGAGGGAACTGGGGGAGCATTAGGCCTAAAATATAATATTTCTATTGTAATTTAAAAGATGGAAATTTTTCACTCTTAAATCATAGAATTATTCTCTTTTTTTAGAAATTTTTTATTAGCTATGATTTTATTCAACTAACTCAAGTTTTCTCATTATTGATTTAGTTCATTATAATTGAAATTTAAAAGGATAAGGTTTACATTTGTTTCTATTATTTTTAGGGGAAGTACATATTTATTTATTTATATTGTACGAAATAGTGTTATTTTATCTCTAAAGTTTTCAAACAATACTAATTTTATTCCTACTTAAGAAAAAAAATAAGAACTTACTGATATTTGATTCATTATTTCGTTATTACATCAGACCTTTCAAATATAAATTATGTCTAAAGTGTTTGTTCTGTTACTACCATTATTACGAATAATCTGTCAAAGTACCATTTAAGATTGACTTGAGTGGTTTAAGGTCTTCAAGTTGCTTAAACTAATGGTCCCAGGTTCGAGTCCTAATGTATGTAAAAAAAAAAAAAATTTTAAGTTTACTGAATACAAGTTAATCACAAAAAATAGTTAAAATTTAAAATGTTTATTATGTTATTAAAATAATTAAAAACAAAATGTACGAAACTACTTTAGTTTATCAATAAATTTTACGTAAGTTGAATAACTGTCAAATTAATCTATTTCCATTGTTTTTTGTTAGGGGAAAAATTGATCTTCCTTACTTAGAGATAAATTTGAATTCCAAACTATAACAATAAAATTAGAAATTTATCCCAAAACAAAAATAATTAGAGAGGGTAATATTTGGATATAAGAAAAAGGGAATGCTGCTTAAAAAATAAAGGGAACATACAAATTAAAGGAGGAGGAGATAGTACAGCGTGGTTAGCTTGTGATGATTCCAAAGGAATTAAGATATGTAAAAAGATAAAGACATTTTAGATGTAAAGCATATACTAGTACTGAGTGACATTTGGGATCTATTCAAGAGGTCATGTACAAAATATACCCAACCCACCAATCCAATCCAATCCAACTTAACCAAACCCAACATATTCTATATTATCTAATTTATTTATTGAGTTGGGTTGGATTAAGTTTGGTTAAGAAATATTGAATGGAGTTTGAATTATTTATTCACTAAATCAGAATTATTCTCTTCATACTTATTCTTTAATAATATTACTAGATTTTTCAACTCATTATATATATAGTTTCCTTTGATATATTTATTTATTTATAAAATGTGAGGATGTGAGGCTGTGACGATAACTTACTTATATGTTTTTTCCCTTGCGTCGTTAATTTCTCTTATTTACTTGTAAACTATCATCCTAGCCCATTCCAATCTTGTCTAACTTTGCTAACTCCCCCTTCTCAACCCGCGGATTCAGGATTGAGAAAGAAATCAGCAAAGCGCAGCTGGAGCTGAATCAACATAGCCAACTAGAAAAGTCATCCGCTTGTCAATGATTGGTGTAATACTCACTTGAATAAATAATTTCGTCAAAACTTTTATTTATTTAATAATCAATAAATATATGTTTTAAATGGTACAGCAAGATAGATGAAGGAAATATGGTATATGGTTCAAACAGAAATGCTGGTAGTAGTACAGCAAGATAGATGAAGGAACCAACTCCTAGATATAATTTTTGGCAGCTATCAAAGAACTTTGGTGTAAGCTTTTATGATCAGGAGGGTATGAAAATCCCTCTAGTTAATCTCTTGCAATCAGAAACCGGATTAGAAGTAGGAGAGGAAAGGAAAACACGAAGGGGAGAACTTGTTGCATTTCAACCAAAACCAATTGAAACTATACAAGAGGTAACCATTCAAACCCTGGAAGTTGATGATTTATCCCCAAACCAAGAAAATGATAATGATAATAAGCTTGTGAGAAAGAACAGAGAAACCCGAAAGTTCAAAATAAAGTTAAACAGCAAACAGGACAGACAAGCCAAATGGTCTGCCCAGAGGAATGAAAATCTTTAGTTGGAACTACCAAGGTCTGGGCAACACTAGGGCAGTTCCCATTGGTTTTGAAGGGTGTTTTGTTATTGATAGGATTGGGAGAAGTGGAGGAATATGTGCTTTTTGGAGGAAGGCCAGTATGTGCTCCTTAAGGTCATTTTCACCAAATTACATTGATTTGACTGTAAATGACCCTAGGGATGGAGATTGGCGCCTTACTGGTTTTTATGGGTACCTGGAGAGAGCTAGACGAAGGACTTATTGGGATTTACTAAGGAGCCTTGCTGCCGCCTCTTCTCTCCCATGGTCTATTTTGGGAGATTTTAATGATCTACTTGTTCATAGTGATAAAAAAAGGAATAAATGAGCATCCGGAGTGGTGTTATAAGAGATTTAGAGATACTCTGACTGATTGTAGCCTTATTAATATTATGTTATAAGGTTATCCGTATACATGGATACGACACAGAGATAAACCAAATGAAGTTCAAGAGAAGTTAGATCGAAGCCTTTGTACAGAAGCGTGGGGAAGGCGTTTTCCTGGTAATTTTTGTGTTAATTCTATTGCTCCCACTTCAGATCACCCCCTAATAATATTGCATACGTCAACTGACTTAGCTGTTCCGAGGCAAAAGTAGTTCAGATTCGAGCAACGATGGCTAAGGAATGAGGAGATTTGGAATGTGATTAAGGAGGCATTGGGATCAGATAGGCAAACAACACTGAGTTCGCAGTTAACGCGTGTGGCAGAAGTGCTTATGAGATGGAGCAGAAGTAATGATGTCAATTTTTGTCAGAAAATTGAACAATTAAAAGCAAAGTTAATACAACTACGTGATGTGGGAGGTCCAAATAATAGTAATGAGTATGAGTCGACCCGAGCTGAGTATGTGAGAATTATGGTTCAAGAGGAAGACCATTGGAAACAAAGAGGAAAAGTCATATGGCTTCAAGGGGGAGATCTGAACACTCATTTTTACCACTCTTTTGCTAATGGAAGGCAGAAGTAGAACAAATTAACAGGGCTCGGGAATAATGCAGGAGAATGGATTGATGATAAAGATGGGATGGGGCTGATTGCAATACAGTATTTTGAATCAGTTTTCTCTGACAGTAATAGTGAATGGAGTGAAGTGGTAGATTTAATGCAGGCACGCATCACTGATCGGGACAACGAGCAATTACTACGACCACTTACAAAACAAGAATTCAAGAGAGCATTATTTGATATGCATCCTGATAAGGCTCCAGGACCTGATGGATTTAATCCAGGATTTTATCAAAAATTCTGGGACATAATTGGAGATGATATATCTTCACTGCTGGGTCAACATGGTTTGATCAAGGTATGTTCCCCTCTGAGCTTAATAATACTATCATTACTCTCATTCCAAAGTGTGAGAATCCTGTTATTATGACTGAACTTCATCCAATAGCACTGTGTAATGTTATACTCAGAATTTTCTCCAAAGTCTTAGCGAATAGATTGAAAATGCTTTTGCCTGGGATTATCTCTAAAAATCAATCTGCTTTTATTAAAGGGAGGTCTATTCATGACAACGTTTTGATCGCATTTGAACTTATTCATAGCATTAACAATAACCTTGCTAAGAAAGTAGGTAATGTGGCACTAAAGGTTGATATGAGTAAAGCATATGACAGGGTGGATTGGAATTATCTAAGAGAATTGATGTTAAAGTTGGGTTTTGCAGATAAATGGGTGAATTTGATAATGCATTGTGTAACTTCTGTGCAATATATGGTTAGAATAAATGATAAGTTGGTTGGTCCTGTTTGCCCAAAAAGAGGACTTCGCCAAGGTGATCCATTATCACCGTACTTATTCCTGCTTTTTGTTGAAGGGTTGATGTCATTATTGGTGGCAGATGAGAATAAAGGGTTATTGCATGGGTGCCGAGTTAAGCGAGGGGCGCCTGCGATTTCACATTTGCTCTTTGCTGATGATGCATTCTTATTTTGCCAGGCTACTATATCTGAAATTAGAGTGTTAAAAAAATTACTCAGATCATATGAATTAGCTTCAGGGCAAGCTATAAATTTTCAAAAATCTGGAATCATGTTTAGAAGAAATGTGGCAAATGACCTGGCTATGAGAATTTCTAGCATTTTGGGTATTACTAGTCTGTTGAATACGGGAAGGTATCTGGGTCTTCCATCATTGGTGGGTAGAACGAAACGAGTAATCTTTGCACACTTCAGAGACAGATTATGGCAGCGGCTACAACGTTGGAGAGGGAAAGGAATATCAAAAGCTATTAAGGCTACACTTATTCGAGCAGCAGGGCAAGCCATACCAATCTATTTCATGAGTCTATTCTTGCTCCCTATATCGACAGCTGAGGAATTATAACGAATGCTGAATTCGTTTTGGTGGGGTAATAAAAAGTCAGGTGAGAGAGGACTGAATTGAATGGCATGGGACAGATTATGTGCTCCAAAATTGATGGGAGGACTGAGTTTCCGAAATTTCACAGCCTTTAATCTTGCTATGTTGGGAAAACAGAGATGGCGATTATTTACCAATGCATCTTTGCTTATTAGTAAAGTTTTCAAAGCTAAATATTATCCAAAAGGGGATTTTATGGGGGCCTCATTGGGGCATTCACCAAGTTTTATATGGCGAAGTATCTGGAGTTCTCAACTAAACATTAAAGAAGGAATCAGATGGAAAATTGGAAACGGTCAATCAATAAATGTGTGGAGTGATAGATGGTTGCATGATGAGGAGGATGGCTATATACGAATCCCTATGGTAGAAGGGTTGGAGTATTTAAAAGTTAATGATTTGTTTATCCATAATTCTAGGTATTGGGATGAAGAGCTGTTGGAGGAAATTTTTAAGCATAGAGATATAACAGAAATTCATAAACTGTCTGTTGGTACTTTGAGTAGTGAGGATCAGTTAATATGGAAATTCTATTCTTTAGGACGTTACACAGTGAAAAGTGCTTACCGATTGGCTACAACGTTGGAATCAGGAGAGAGATTTCATGTTCAGGGAGCCTGGAAAAAATTGTGGTATGCTGAAATTCCACACAAGGTTCGACATTTTGGTTGGAAATTAGCACGCAATTGTCTCCCAACGCGGGTGAATCTTCAATTTCGTGGGTTACAAGTATGTAGTACTTGTGTGATATGTAACGAAACTTGGGAGGATGGATGACATCTTTTTTTATTGAATGTGTAGGAGCTATAAGAGTGTGGCAGAAGGCGGGACTTCTGGATCGAATTAATGCGGATGCGGCGGTGGCTGAGAACCTAACAGCATGGTTTCATAATATGATTAGAGCAGCACCAGAACAAATTGTGAAAACATTTTTGATGCACCTCTAGAGTTTATGACAGGCTAGAAATACCCGTATTTGGCAGTATGATTCGTACAATAGATCAAATAGTGGCTCATGCCTGCACAATACTTAATGAATTGGTCAGAAGCAAATGCCTTGAGGAATTGGACTGGTACGGGAGAACAACAGATCAGAAATACAATAGTAGGAAATAGTTCATCTGCTGGTTGCATGGTTTGGCACCCGCCATCAGAAGGATTTCTCTCGTGTTGTGTTGATGTCGCATGTTTTAACGCTAATGGTCGTGCAGGGATGGGAGTAGCTGTACGAGATGCAAATGGACAGATTGTAATGGGGAGATGTGCGTGTCTGTTATGTTGTCCGACAACACGAGAATGTGAGGCTGAAGCTCTATTACAGGCTATGCAATGGATAGAAGCTGATGAAATAAGGAGTGCGGTTTTCGAATCTGATGTTAAACAAGTGATGCAATAAATTCTAGTTCTGTGGATGATTCCGAATCTAGGGATAGAATTATTCAAATACGATCGATTCTAACATCAAATGACTCTTACTCAGTCAAATGGATACGGCGGCAAGCGAATGAGATGTCACATGTGTTAACACAGTGTTCTCGTTTATCCACTTGCCCTTCTTTTTTTAGTTTATTATCTAGTTCTGTTTTTTATTCATTGTTACAATTTTGCCATGATTTGGCTCATTAATTCATTGCTCTTTTGATTCAAAAAAAAAATTAATATTCTCAAAGTTATAGTTTTTTTTAATATATAGTTGTCATTTTGAATTATTTGCATTAACATTCAACCCAACCCAACTCAACTCAACTCTTTTAATTTGATATTTGATGGGTTGGGTTGGTTTTAACAACCAATCCATGAACTATTTGTTTTAGTGGGTTGGGTTCTAAATACCAAAAAAATTATTCATTGTACACCCCTAGTTCCTCGTAATTATCGCACCATGTTTCTCTATCTTATTTGGACTCCACTTCCCTTCAGTCTACATCATTTGTTCACATCACCCCCTACCCCTGCGGGGTTGGAGTGACAGAAGTTTTGAGAATTCAAGAGAAGGTCACGACACGGATGCTACCACTTGACTTAATAAGATGCTCTTGCATCATAACAATTTTTATCGTGATTTATACAAAATCAAATACCGACTTTTTTTTAATGAAATGTGGATAAAAAATTACAAATACAATACGAAATTAGGAAAGAATAAAACTCCATGTATATATATATATAAAAGATCCACAACTTTATATATTGGAATTTTTAGAATAATAATATTATTTTATGATGTTTAGGGAAATTCTAATTATTCATTGGCAAATCTGAATGTTATTGGTCATGTTTAGTAAAAGCTTTTTGAAATAAATTTAGGGGTTTGAGCCAATTTAGAAGGTTTGACTAGTCATGCCTCAAATGGTAGTGTTTGGTGAAGAGAGATTGAAAGATATTATTAGATCCAAAAATAAAGTTTTGAAAAAATTTGTTTTAAGAGTTTTTTCAATTAGCTTATTACTCAATTTTTTTAAATGATATTTTTACTGTCCATTAACTCCAAATAAAAACTTTATATATCCTTATTTATAATTTTACATAAAACTTTATATATCTTTATTTATTTTTTATTTTTTGGTAGAAAAGGAAAAGAAAAACGAACAACAACAAACTACCCAGGAATTAGCCTAGGGAAGCTAACCCCAATCCTATCTTCTAAGAGAAGATGAGAGATGAAACTAGGGGAAACAGGAAGGGTAGTAACGCCTAACGTCCCTTCATGGCCAGCCGCCGCCAAGCGATCAGCAACACGATTCTGCTCTCTAAAAATGTGCCTGAACTCTACGAACTCAAAGGAGGAGCAAAGCCTTTTAATAGCTTTGATGAGGTTGCGACTGTTAAGACCCATAGAATGATTCTCAGAAATCATTTTGATTGCTTCCAAATTATCAGACTCCACAGAGAACCTCTTAACACCCAGCCTTTTAGCAAGATTGATTCCAGTAAGAATAGCCCAGAGCTCCGCAGAAAAGGAAGAACCCAACCCTAAATTCTGGGAGAACCCAGAAAGCCAGGCGCCCCCTGCATCTCTAAGCACACCTCCAGCCGCAATCTTACCGTTACTGAGGCAGGAACCATCAGTATTCAGCTTCACAACCCCCTCTCTTGGCCTGCTCCATCCCACGAGATGGACATCACAACACTGAGAGGCTCTGGCAAGGGACTCTCCTTTGAAACTATCGATAATAGAGAAAAGTTTTTTCGAGAAGAAATCAGCTAAGTTTGTCATAAAAACAGTTTTATCTCCAAAAATCTCCTCGTTTCTCCATTTCCAAACTTGGTGACAGATAATAGCAAAGAAAATGTCACCATGCTCCATGTATGGAAGCAACTTTCCTCTAACACCATCAGAGAACCAGTCGACCTCAGAATGTGCCATGAAGGAAGAGAAAATATGGTGTGGGAGAATTTTCCTCCAAACCTCTTTACTATTAGAGCAATCTCTAAGAGCATGGCACAAAGTCTCAACATGGCCTCTGCATCTACTGCAAGCTCTAGAATCAGCCAAGTGCCTTCTGTGCCTATCCGAATTAGTAAGAAGCCTGTCATTAACGCCCAGCCACGGGAAACTCCTAATACGGAAAGGAACTTTAAGGGTCCAAATCGACTTCCACACATCCGAGGGAGGATCAGATCTAAAGAGAGAGAAAGATTCAAAGGCCGATTTGCAAGAATAAACTCCATTGTTAGTCAGCGCCCAGCAGTGCCTATCCAAGTCTTCCTCTTGATTACTCACCTTCACTCCCCGCATTCTAAGGAGAGTCTCAAGGCTAAATAAAGTATCAAACTTTGACCAGATCCAGTCCCCTTCCGAGTCAACCACATCGGCAATCCTCCAGTTGCGTATATCACTAGGCGGGGGGGGGGGGGGGGGGGGGGGGGGAAGAACACACCTCAATTAACGGTTTATCCCCAATCCAGTTATCAAACCAGAAACTAATGGACTTACCATTCCCCACCTCCAGGCCAACTCCCGAGCAGAACTCATCAAACACAGCACTAAGTCCTTTCCAGAGGAAGGAACAATTAGCAACTCTCTCTTTCGGGCCCCCGAAGATTTTGTCTTTCCGATACTTACCACAAAGGAGGCGAACCCAAAGAGATGAGGGGTTTTGCCACATACGCCAAAGGAGTTTCATTAATAAAACTTTATTATTGTCCTTTGCTTTCCTAATTCCCAGACCCCCAGAATCTTTAGGCTGGCAAACCTCACTCCAAGGCACAAGATGGATCTTCCTTCCCTCCGCAGCTTCCCCCCACAGGAACCTACGGTTAATCTTGTCAAGATCATTAAGCACAGGATCCGGAAGCTTACAAGCCTGCATTATGTGATTGGGAGCAACACAATTAACAGATTGAATTAACGTGAGGCGGCCAGCGAGAGACAGAGTCTTGGCTTTCCAAGTGGCACACTTCGAATTAGCTTTATCCAAAGTCTCTTTGAAGGAGCCTTTAGACACACGCTCACTGTGGAGGGGAATGCCCAGATACTTCCCAAGAGAATCAGTAAGAGGAATACCTGAGAGATCACTTAATCTCTTACAGACTCTCTGATTCATATTCTTAGAGCACATCATCCTAGATTTCTGGATATTAAGCTTCTGCCCAGAGGCCGAACAAAAACAATCCAGAATATCCATAATGACTCTCAACTGCTCCTCATTACCCTCAAGAAAGATAAGGACATCATCTACAAAGAATAAGTGAGTCACCTGGGGACAGAAGCTGTTGATCGCCACAGGGTGGAAACTCCCATTATCAATCGCATCTTGAATCAGGTGAGAGAGCCTCTCCATAGCAATAACAAAAAGGAAAGGGCTCATAGGATCCCCCTGACGGATTCCTCTGCCCGGGGAAAATTCCTCCGACATATCCCCATTGACCATAACTTGAAACACAGGAGAAGAAATACATACCTTAATTAAACTTCTCCAGCTGTCCGGGATTCTAGCTCTCTCAAGGCTCTCCATCAAGAAATCCCAATTAATTCGATCATAGGCCTTCTCTAAATCCAGCTTCAGAGCCACAATGCCTTTCCTCCCCTTCCTAATCTTCATCTTGTGGACCATCTCTTGGGCGATCACCACATTATCCATCATTTGTCTACCAGGCACAAAGCTACCCATCATTTGGACGATCACCACATTATCGCAGGAAGAATGCCACGGATTCTATTAGCCACAATCTTTGTAACAGTTTTGTAAAGAACATTACAAAGATTGATAGGTCTCATATGCAAAAAGGAAGAAGGCTTATCAATCTTAGGAATCAGAACCAGGAGGGTTCTATTAACCAGCTCAATATCCTTCGAACCACTGAACACCCCCAAGACAAAATTATAGATGCCTTCCTTCACGACATCCCAATGCTTATGGTAAAAGCCCGCCGAAAGACCATCAATCCCAGGAGCTTTAGAAGCCCCAATGCTGAAGATAGCTTGGTCAATCTCTTTTCGGGAAATAGGTTGAAAGGCCTCCTGACTACAATCCTCACTGATTAAAGGAAATGTAGCAATAGAGTGAGCCCTCTCCAAAAGAACAGGTTCCTCTTTGAACAGCTCTCTGTAGAAATCCAGGGCTAAGTTCCGAATAACCTCATCTTCATAAACCCAATCACCATTAGAATCCTTAATGGCCTCAATTCTATTTCTCTGCCTTCTGATCAGGGTAGAGAGATGGAAGTATTTGGTATTACGATCCCCATCTCTAATCCAGGACTTCCGAGACTTCTGGAACCAAAGGAACTCCTCCTGCCTAAGCACAGCCTCCAGCTCCTTCTGAAGGGTTCTGAGGAGGCCCTCAAGGCTATGATCAAACCTCCCCTCCAACCTGCGTTGAATGCCCTCCATCCTCTTTAATAACTTGTTCTTCCTTCTGATAATATGCCCAAACACATTCCTATTCCACCCCTGCACCTTATTCCTGAACCCTTTAGCAGCTTGCAGTACCTACGAATGAGGTCTCCAACTCTCATGAACGAACTCTTTAAACTTAGGATGGGACTCCCAAGCCAACTGATACCGGAACGGTCTCTTACCCCTAGGATGCTTACCTCTCAAAAGTCTAAACAAAATAGGACAATGATCCGAATGACGGAACGGGAGGTTCAACACAGAGCACTCGGGGAAGGAAGTTAGAGCTAAAATATTAGCGTAGACTTTGTCCAATCGAACAAAAGTATTATTACGCTTCCAAGTGAATTTATGACCAGAAGCCCCCAGATCGGAAAGCCCACATAAATCCATACTATTCTTGTGATGCAGACAGCGATTAATATAATGATTGGATCCCCCTCTCTGATCACTCATAAAGGCGATATCATTAAAGTCACCCGCCACAAACTAGGGCTCCGAAATGCTGACACTCATAGAATAGAGAACCTCCCAGAGCCGTTTTTGATTAGACAAGATAGGGTCAGCATACACAAAGGTAATCAAAAAGGGAGTATTGCCGGAAATACTCACTTTACAATGAATGAACTGCTTATCCATGCTAAGAATATCAAAATGAATCCGATCTGGCCTCCAAAAAAGCCAAATCCCCCCAGCCCGGCCAGTTGCCTCCGATCTAACACAGTGCCAGTTCTTAAACTTCTTAACCACCTCATCTGCTTTCTCACCACTAATCTTAGTTTCCAAAAGAGCAAAATAAGATGGATTAAACTGCTTAATAAGATCATTAATATGGATACGGGTAGCCTTGCTAGCCGCACCCCTAACATTCCAAAATAACAAATCCATAGAAAGTAGGACAACTGACCACACCCCTACCCTAAGCCAGGTATTTACTAGGGGATCCTGAGAGCCTTACCGAGGTACCCCCAGGCCCCCTCTTATCTGGAAACGCCAAAGTGTTAAGGCCACTTTTTTGTTTTCCTTTAAGCTTTTTCATATTAGTTTTGTTAACTCCCATAGATTTCCCAATCCCAGGATCAATACCAGGAACAAGAATACTAACCTCATTTGATTTCTTCATCCTTCTAGCTGCAAGGGTCAGGGTCCCCCCCTGGGCTTCATCCTTAGAGACAAAAAGCGGGTTCACAGATTCAACCACCTTCTCAACTGGATCTACAGACTCCAATCCTGGAATACTCTGATCCATATGATTCTCATCTTGGTCCGACTCTTGAACTTCCTCAATCATCAGGGCCCCAAATCTGGACCCAGGCAAGGCTACTGAAGAAACACCAGCCTCCTTTCTAGCTTTGAGGACAGGCTTCTCCTTGACATTTGGAATAACAGTAGCTTTAGGAGAAAGGGACTTAGAATTTGTGTTGATATCAGGAGGACGATTGTGAACCACTGCAGGTTGATTCCTACGTCTAGCGGGCCTCTTTGCCACCATCCAGGGACCAAAGTTCCCTTCATACCCCTGGTTCCCTCCAGTAATCCGCACACTACTCTCAACCCTCTCCCTTTTAGGGCAACCCTCTTGAGAATGACCATACATGCCACAATCATAACAGATGTTATGTAAACCTTCATACTCAATAAAGAACACTTTATCCTGAACACAGAACTTTGAAAGTAAAGGTTTAGCCAGATCAACATCTATACATACCCTAGCAAACTTACCCCTAATGGCCCCAATTGTAGTCTTGTCCACATGGTGGACCTTACTAACCAAACCTCCTATTTTACTCAGAAAGTTTTCACTGTAGTACTCAATGGGAAGGCCCGGGAATCTACCCAAGTCAAGATCCTGTTAACCGAACAGTCGTGAGGATTAAAATTAGGAACCCAAGGCCTTAAGGCCAAAACATGATTGGAAATGATATATGGGCCTCCCTTGATAACCGAATTATAATCCTCAACCCTGGTAAATTTAATGACATAGTAGTCATTTTCCAAGTCAATAATACTGACTTTACCTTTCCTTGCCCACTGCGCTTGTATTTTTTGGGCAAAATAGTTAAAACTAATTCGCTTACCCAGGACAGTAACAATCAAAGACACCTTCCACTTCTCTCTAAGCTCACGCTTCTCTGCAGCGGAAAGTCTAATGACCGGACAGAGAGGATCCTCCTGGCCATTATCTTCCTCATCAGAATCCGAGAACATATCATCAGAATCTCCCACCATTAAAACTTCCTCTAAAACCGGCTCTTCCTCAGCCACCCCCATGACCGTGTCCTTCCAAGAGTTTTTACCAATCTCGCTCATCTGAACCCTAGGTCTGGGGGAGACTGTCTTCCCATGAGCTACTCCTACAACACCCACCCTTCCCGAATTATTAGAAACATCCAGAACCGAGGCAGCCTGCCTCCCCGTCGTAGCCCCTGCCTGCCCCTCACAGCCCGGAGGAGAGGATCCCGCGCAAGGCACTGCGCCGACAGCCCCAGCCCACTGCCCGGCAGCGCCTGGGCAGTGCCCGGCACTATCGGCGCATAGCCCTGCGCCAGGCACCCCCCGCCCCACTTCTCCCCCCCGAGATTGGGGGAGCCTTACCCCCGGTATCAGAAAACCCAGTCGCCCGTATCTCCCATTGATCCGCACCCAGCCACGACAACCTTGCCGAATCTGCCGCTTGTGGATCGTAAAAATTCGTCCCCAGCCGCACGGGCGGCGCCCGCGAGAACCCTGCCGACGCACCATCCATGCCCACGAGATCCCTACCGACGCCCCTGGATTCCCCTACCTCCACCCCGCCAAGCGCCCCGCCCCGATCTACACCAGGCGCATGCTCGCCGCCAACAAAACCTGCCTCACCCTTCTCGCCCCAAACCACCAGGCCGCCGCCCCCTTCCTTGCCGCAAATCCCCTCCAGATCCGACCCTCCCTTGCCGGCCACAACCCCCCTCTCCCTAGATCTATCCCTAACACGCTTTACCATGAACCCTAGCCGAGAGAGAGAGAGAGAGAGAGAGGAGATAGATCTAAAAGAGAGAAAAAGATCTAAAAGAGAGAAGATAGATCTCAAAATTCTCCATCTTCATAAAAATTCTTCACCATGACAACAGATCTGAGAGAGAGAAGACAGATCTGAAAAAGAGAAGATAGATCTAAAAGAGAGAGAAAGATCTAAAAGAGAAGAGATAGATCTCAAAACTCTCAATCTTCATAAAAATTCTTCACCATGACAACAGATCTGAGAGAGAGAAGACAGATCTATATTTATAATTTTACATAAACAGCTATTATTAATTAGCTAAGTTTTATCAAACAAGTTATATAATCAACTAACCACTAACATTTATTCGCCAAATAGATAGAACCATTATCTGGATATGCTTGCAAAAATCACACGTAAGAGAAAATAAGAAAAGAGAATGGATGGAGTGTATGTATGGGCGAGATCTAGTTTTGGTGTAAATTAATAATCGATAATGATTACGGTAATAAAGAAGTTGGAATTCATAATGTTTTAGCATAAGTAAATAAATATTTTTTAAATAAATAATAAATTAAAAAGTTGCTTTCATTTACATTATTTATCAATATTGTCACAATATAATTACCTGCAATCATCACTTCCATATTTATATATGGACAACCTTCTATTTCAATCCATCATCACTTCAATAGCAATCCATATTATATTATTTTCAATTGATTCTCTCTGTCTTCTAAGCCAATTTCCTTACTACAGGACCATTCGCTAAATCGGCTTTGCTATTTGCATTCTAGTTATATTTGCTTTTTTTTTTTTTACAATTGGTTATAAATTACAATTAAATCATATGATGGAAATTGTTGTAGCTTAAGTTGAACAGTAAATTTATTGAAAAGAAAATTGATCGTCAAAAGGTCTATTGATCTTCTGAGAGAAGGCGGTCGGTAGATATTTTTGAGATGACGGAATATCTATCAGAGCACCGTACCTGTTACAGTGTGGGAAGCAATTTTTTCCACAAATGCTCTGATGCCTAATTCAGATATAATAAATATAGTATTGATTTTATTGCTCACAATCCAACCTCTTTCCTTATCAAGTGAAGGATTATTTATATCCATTGAGGAGGAAGTTACTTGTGGGTTATTAGGAAGATAGGTATTGACGTAGGTGCAATTACTTGGATAGATACTGGGTTACGTGTACTAAGGTTATATCAATTGCCCCTCACTGTTATTTTGAAAATTTCTCAAGAATAAAAGTGAGAAAGAGTTTTCCTTAATTATCCGAAAATGGTTAAACTATGCTCTGTATAAGCCTTCAACATCTTTCCTCTGGCTGTATCCCTATTTAGGAGGGTTGCACTTACTATCCTGTCGAGGTTACTGATTTCGTATAGACAATAATAAAACGTAAATATAAACGAAATAAATAAAGAAAAAAGAAAGGAAATTTCGGAAAAATGCTTAAAACAAAATCGGGTCCCTCGTTTTTATTTTTACGGGATAGTGTCGGGCATGTTTATTTTGATAAGGATAAGCCTTCTAATCTCAATAAAATAGAACCATAATAGGTATCAGAATCCTATTCTGTTTATGATGAATGAAATAAATTAGAATAATAATAGGATATCAGAATCCTATTCTGTTTAGGATATCTGAAATAAATTAAAATAATAATAGGATATCAGAATCCAATCCCGTTTAGGATATCTGAAATAAATTAAAATAATAATAGGATATCAGAATCCTATTTTGTTTAGGACATACAAAATACCTCTACTATTTAAAGACGTCAACATAGGACTTCTTTCTCACTCTCACGACACATCAGTCCCGCACCCGAGCTTCCTTAAGTGCACCGATTTTCTTAACATGTTCTTCGAATTGTTACAAGTGCACCGATTTTTTGCTTTTTGTACCTGTTCTTCGAATTGTTTGCATAATTTTTATTCCGTTCTCGCTTTCGACTCAAGGGCGATTTTCCTCAGATTAATTTCATACTCAAAACCGAAACTTTATTTTTTAGAGTAGTCATCTAAAAAATTATTTCACACTAGTTTAATAAAAAAACAGAAATTAAACCGCTTAATCAACCTGTGATTGATTAATCGGATTCGAGGCTTGTTCGGGGGGACGTTTTTGCGATTTCGCGACTAGTCATTCCCCGAACAACTTGATTTTTCGATATATAGCCATAGAAAAAATAGAAAATAAATCACTGAATCAACCTATATTAATCGGATTCGAAGCTTGTTCGGGGGGACGTTTTTGCAATTTCACAAACGATTATTCCCCGAACAGCTTCCGTCGATTTTTTGATATATAGCCATAGAAAAAACAGAAAATAAATCACCTAATCAACCTATAATTAATCGGATTCGAGGCTTGTTCGAGGGACGTTTTGCGATTTTCACGAACGATTATTCCCCGAACAGCTTCCGTCGATTTTTCGACCCATGGCCCCAGGTTTGACTTTTAATATAATCATGCTTTTTCGATTTTCGTTTTTTTGCCATATTGGTTCGATTTTTCCATCGGAAAGATGGAAACTTGCTTAACCGATGTTAATTGATCAAGCTTGAATTGCTACCTTTTTAATCATCTTTTAGGGTAACAGAATTTTTTTTCTATAGTTGACTTGTTTCGTTCGAAAGATACTCGCCATGGTTCGTACCAAGCAAACATCAAGATCCATATAAGAGACATTGGGGCCTCATTCCTTGGACGTTTTAGCTTTGTGTGTTCCTACTCGCCTAACAGAAGATGATGTTCATAATTTTAAGATGAAATTTCTGTTTCCGTCTGGTTGGGAGGGCCGCCTCCCTTCAGAATCGAAGACTTCCTATGCCTTTGTTCCTTAAAAATCATTTGCCATACATAAGGCTCTACTTGAGATTGGAGTCTGTTTTCCCCTACCTTCTTTCTTCATGGAGTTTCTGAAAAGGAATAAACTATCTCCATTTTTTGCTCTTTATAACGAAAAGAAGGTAGTTCCGGCTATCAACCTCTTTCACCTATTCTATATTTTTAGGCCTCTCAAAGACAAATCCAAACATTTTTCACTTCAGAGGACTGATATGTGTAATGATGGATTATTTGTTGACGACCTTCGCCCTATCGAGCTATACGAAGACAAATGGATTCTCGTTTTTCCTCATAAGATGGCATGGAAAATTCCTCTTTTATGGAATTGGAGTTGGATTATGAGAGGTGTCTCATGGCCATCGCATTCCAAGCTTTTAGAGAGATATTCTTCCGAGCTCCGCATTCTTCAATGTGCGAAAAATCCTCTTAGTCAGACGCTAACTGCCTTCCATCGTATTTTGACTGACCGGGGGATTATTCCACCTTTGATACACACATATAATGACAAGGCTTTGAGTCTCAATTCTTCATCGGAGGAGACGAAAATGGCTTCTGAATTAGTAAATATGACATATGCATCCGACTCCGTAGATGATCAATCCTTGGCCGAGCCTCCTAACGTTTCTTCAATATCCGAATTATCGAAAATTCCTACATATACCATATCTGAGCTTGGTGAATGGCTTAAATTGGTACATCAAATTATATTTCTTTAGGTAAGATACATCTACTGATTTCGTTGTCCTTTTTTGCAGGTATGACTTCCACGTCTGGACAATTCGCGCTCACCGCTTTGAAGATGGGCAACCAAAAACGTAGTAGAGAGAATGTTCATGATTCGGTAAATTCTAAAGATGATACTCTAACCTCAAAAAAGGCTAAGTCTATTAATGCCTCGATCGACACAAATCTTTGTAGGGAAAATAAAGCCGAATTATCTAAGAAGAAAGATCCTCCCGTTGTTTCTGAGAGCGGGTTCGAGAAGAATATTCCTAATTCACACCAAAATACCTTCCATGCTGATAGGGGCGGCTCAGATTTTTCACATCCCAAAACCCCTCGCATTTCAAGGAGGACACTTCGATCAAAGTCTTTAAATGATCTTTGTCTGTCTTTTCCCTTGTTAGATAGACCCAAGTCGTTCTGGAAATTGTATAGGGATAAGCCCACCATGTCTCGCTCTTTAAACGATGATGATTTTAGGGTGTATCCCGGCTTGCTTGATACAGATTCTGTTTTTCTTCCCGGGTTAGCTTCGAGGTTAATGTATTCCGTTATCTTTCCTCGAGATGAAGAGATATACTTTAAGGATATTCAGCAAAATATGGATTTAGCCGAACGTCAAATTGTTGAGGTGATATCCGAGTTGTTGTGATGTGAATTCCTTTTTGATGTAAATTCCTTTTTGATGTAAATTCCTTCTCATTATTGCAGGGAGCTCATCGTGCTTCTCTGGCATTTGGGTATGCGAGATCATGGCGGAAGAAACTTGATGATTGTCTTGCTCGTAATGAAAAAACAGATCAAATCATCAAAGATCTTCATGAGCGGAACTAAAGCTCGAGAATTCTATTGTGCATCAGGAGAAAAGGGAGCAGACCATAAAAGATCTTCGGGATTATAACAAGAAGTTGCAGTCCGAATGTGATCGTTTCAGAGAAGATGCCACTAAACATTCAATTATGGCCGATGATCATATGAAGTTCGGAGAGAAGATTTGTAAGCTTCTTAAAGATGTTTCTTCCCTTCAAGGCGACTTAATCGTTAAGCGCGAGATGGTTCAAAAGCTAAAAGAGGAACTTCAATCGATCCATGCTACCAATGTTCGATCATATAGGGAGTCTTTCAATTGTTATCAAAGGAAATGTGCTGTAGGAGTTTCTTTCAGTAAAGCAGGCTTCTGCCTTGCTCGCCAAATTCTTGAGGAAGAACATGGTCGATCGTATCCTGAGCTAGTCTTCTCAAAAAAATTGCCTCAATTTCTGATGCACGTCCATGGCAAAGTTTTGATCCTGATGAGGAAGATGTCGCTGCCTCCTTTAATAAGGGCTTCTCTGATGATTTGGATAATCTTAGCGGGCCTTGGACACTTCTTGGGAAGAACGGGATGGCCGATTCTAAAAAGGATGCTTCTGAACATGAAAAAATAGCTGTTTTACAGAACTCGGATGAAGATCATGGAGTTGATAAAGATCTTGATGATGATAATTTTGCTACTCTCGCTTCTTAAAATTGTTTATCGTTTCCTTTGATTTTGAACTTGAACCCTTCTGGATTTAAGTTATATTATAATTATTTAACCATTCCTACTCCCCAATCACTTGAAATTCACTTTCAATTAAATGTGATTTTTATGAACTTTATTTATACTGTTTACGTCATGTTTTAATGGCTTGAATGAAAAATAATCGCGTGTACCGTGGTTTTTATATACCATGTGTCTTAACGATTTTGATGACAGATAATCGCGTGCACCATGGTTTTTATATACCATGCGTCTTAACGATTTTGATGACAGATAATCGCGTGCACCCTGGTTTTTTTACACCATGTGTCTTAACAATTTTGATGACAGATAATCGCGTGCACCGTGACTTTTATATACCATGTGTCTTAACGACTTTAATGAGATATATATGCGTGCATCATGGTTTTGTTACACCATATGTCTTAACGGTTTCGATGAAAGTTGACAGCGTGCATCATGGTTATGCTATACCATATATCTTATAGTTTCGATGAAAGTTGACCGCGTGCATCATGGTTTTGCTATACCATATGCCTTAACGGTTTTGATGAAAGTTAATCGCGTGCATCATGGTTTTTCTATATGGGTGTTTAACGATTTTGATGAGATATATCCATGTGCATTATGGTTTTGTTACACCATATGTCTTAACGGTTTCGATGAAAGTTGACTGCGTGCATCATGGTTTTGCTATACCATATGTCTTAACGGTTTTGATGAAAGATGATTGTATGCCTCATGTTTTCAACATTGTTGCATATATGCAGTATGGAACCCAAGCTATATATGATGAGAAGCTATATTTAAGCTTATGTCGGGCATATCCGTAGGAACCCAAGCGGACACATCCACATTCCTTTTGAGGCATGCAATTATTTCATACTTTATTCTTTCTGTCATTCGGCTCCCAATGTACGTTATTTTTTCTGGATCATCTTCTTTCAGTTGTATTGCTTCAACTTCTTCAACTGGCTTTGGCTTTTTCTTATTATCAGATTCTTCTGAAATCGTCATCATTTCTTCACTCACACCATGCTTTCCCTTCGTGGAAGAAACATAGCAGTTGCGGGCCCTCTTTTGATCTCCTCTCACTTGTCCTATGCCATTTGGTGTAGGAAACTTCATCAACAAGTACCCTGGTGATATCATTGCTCCCATTCCGATAATCAGCACTCTTCCTAGTATCACATTGTAGGCTAGAGATACGAATTTGACTACCATAAAATTTACCATCCTTGTGACACTACAAGGTTCTTCACCCAATATGAATGGTAATTGGACTGACCCTACTACTAGGACGGCTTCCCCCGAAAAGCTAAAGAGTGGAGCTGACACCTTCTTCAATCTATCTAAAGACAAGTTCATTTTCTCAAAACAATTCCAATAAAGAAGGTTGACAGAACTTCCACTGCCAATGAGAATTCTTTCTACCGGGAACTTCATTATAATGACTGAGATTACTAATGCATCATCACGAGGGATGATCACATTTCCTTGATCTGTAGGGGTAAAACTTATGGATTCTTCTTCTTTAATCTTTATCACATTATTGACTTCATAAGCTTGTCTGGCATAAGCTTTCCTTGATGAAGAGGATCCACCAACCAAAGTCTCGCCTCCCGAGATAACCTTTATTATTGGGTATGCTGATTTGTTATCAAGAGCTAGAGCTTTATCTTTTTATCATCTTTTGCTTTGGGGTACCCTCGACCATCACTTTCCCGGTTTTCCATGTATCTTTCTCCTTTTGGGTTTCGTGGCTTTCCTCCTCTCCAACCTTCTGCATAAACGAAATTTTCTAACTTACCTTTGTCGTACTAGTGATTCAATTTCGTTCATCAATTGCCTACATCAATCAGTTGAGTGACCTTGAGTCTTGTGGAACCGACAATAGGCGTCTGTAAACTTCCCCATCACTTTGTCGGCCTTGGGAGGGCATGTAAGAAGCCCTGATCTCTCAATAGCTGCTAGGATGTTAGAACGAGGTTGGAGTAAAGGCGTGAAACTCTCGTATCTTGATTTAGTGATATGTCTTGATTCATTTCTTCCATTCCCTTTTTTTCCATCATCAACCTCATCTCTTTCTTTCCTTTTCTTATCTTGATTTCCTCTCCCCCGCTATATTCCTCATCACATCTTCCGACAGGATGAATTTATTAGCTCGACTGAATAAATCTCCCAAGGTTGAAGGTTGATCATAAGAGAGAGAATTTTGGAGATCTCGCAATCTTGTTCCTTGAAGTACCCCTCCAACTGCCATTCTAACTTGGAGATCACAAATTTCCAAAATTGCAGCACGAAACCTTTCAACATAGTCTTTCAGACTTTCTCTTTCATCTTGTTTTATGGTAAGGAGATATGTTGCGTCTTTTTTCCTCTTGGTGTTGATGATTATTACACTTGTGAATGCTTTTCTCAATTGATCAAAATTGGAGATGGAGTCTTCCTTTAAGCTGTTGAACCAGGTGCGAGCATGATCCGACAAAGTGAGGGAGAAAGCTTGACACATTATAGCATCTTCCCATCCATGTAATAGCATTACAGCCCCATAATTCTGTATATGATCGTAGGGATCACCCTTTCCAGAGTAAGTAACAAGTTGTGGCATCTTGAACTTTCTAGGAAGAGGTTTATTCATGATTTCCCCTGAGAAAGGAACTTTTGGGGCTGCTGGCTCTTCATTGTTTGGAACCAACTTCTTCTGTTCTAATACCTCTTCGATCATTTTCTTGAGATCTACAGTTTCTTTTGTGCTGAACATGGATTCTTCTCCAACCTTCTCATGTGCCTTGAATTTCCTTTATAAGAACTTTCCATAACTTCATGGATTTTTATATTGTTTCCCTTACGTTTTCTTCCCTCACGTGGCTCTAAGATTTCATCGCGTGGTAATTCAACTTCAGGATGCTTTTCCTTGTTTTGAAATTCTTTGTCCCGCATCTCTTCTTGAACAAAAAGCATTAACTCTTAGAGTTGATTATTGTTTTCCTCAAATTTTTTCTTCAACTCTTCATAGTCCGCTAAGGGAACGATGGGCGGCTTAGCTCTTGATGGCTCGTGTTGGTCTTCAACGTGTTCAACATGTTTTTCTTCATTGGTTTGGTGTGCATCGTGCTCGTCCAGAATGTGGGATGCTTGAGAAGGTGGAACTTGAGATCTCTTAGGAGGCATCCCTTTTGATTACGAAAAGAAAAATGACGTAGAACGAATGGCTTTCTGATCTTTTCCCACATACGGCGCCAACTGTTGTAGCCTAAGCTGAATAGTTAATTTGTTGAAAAGGAAATTGATCATCAAAAGGTCCGTTGATCTTTTGAGGGAAGGCGGTCCTTCCGATCAGGCAATGACGGTAGATATTCTAGCGAAGACGGTAGATATTTTTGAGATGACGGTAGATATTCTAGAGCACCGTACCTGTTATAATGTGGGAAGCAATTTTTCCACAAACGCTCCGATGCCTAAGTCAGATATAATAAATATAATATTGATTCTATTGCTCACGATCTAACCCCTTTCCTTATCAACTGAAGGATTATTTATATCCATTGAGGAGGAAGTTACTTGTGGATTATTAGGAAGATACGGTATTGAACGTGGGTGAAGTTACTCAGATAGATAGTAGGTTACGTGTACTAGGGTTATTTCAAAAATGATTATTAATATGTCACTTTTTATATATATCATAAATTAAGTATATTCTAATTAAAAAAATTAAAGGCCACAATTCATAAATTTTAAACTCTAAAAAATATATCCTATATCCATAATATATAAATATATTAAAATATATCACACATCTATAGTTGGTTTATTCTGAGGTACATGATTTTCCCATCTTACACTTCGAGTATATGCTTATGCCCTCCACCTAGAATCACTAACTATCTTGATCGTCGGAGTGTCTTCAGGGACCGATCCCCTCACAAAGACGGCATTCGTAGGATCGAGCATCTCGAAGGAACACCGAGTACAAGTAGAATACCATCTCAGCCACTGTAGTTCGACACCTAATTATTTGGTGCATTACCCGCGATGCGGGTCGAGGACGCAAGGAGGATGCTCCAATTCCTTACCACCCGTTGAGTGAAGCAGTTACTTTTGATAGAAAAGGCGACAGAGCACATGGAAAGGAGGTCCACTACACCTCGCAGCATACCCTAAGAAGATACGCACACCAAACCTTGTCGGGCGACAATTGCAAAACCCGTATCGAAAAAGAATATTGCAAATATCACAAGTCTTCCGGCCACTCGACGGAGAAGTGTCACCAACTGCAGAAGGAAATTGATAGGATCACAGAGCAGGGTGCCCCCCTGAGGTTTCCTAAACATAGAGAGCAAAGCCCGAAGCAGAGGGACACCACCCGTACCGAAGATGCCAAAAGACCAAGGTTTCAGGGGGAAATTCACGTCGACTCTCTAGAAGCATCCCATAAAAGAAAGACGACAGACAAGACCTTGACACTGCAGCCTCCACTCCGAATCAGCCACTCAGAGGCCTCGTCATCACCTTGAGCATCATGAACTTCAATGTACACCGAGTGCTTAGACATAGGAAGCTCGATAAATCTGATCACCTGGGCAGCGCTGCAGCCTATGAAGAACGTCAGCAATGCCCTTTAGGTGGGGATTTTTCCGCTGGTCGGGTTGTTTGAGATCGAGTTCCCTGTCAAAGGGGTCATATCGCTTCCAGTAATCTTGACCCAGAATAGCAGGGAGGTGGAATGCATAGCTGAATGGGTGGTAGTGGACATTCCTTTGGCCTACAATGCGATCATCGGGAGACCTCTGCTGGCGGCCGTGAAGGCCACTGTTAACATTTTTCACCTCTATCTGACTCTGCCCTACCGCGATCCTCGGAGATCGAATGTTAGCCAAGAAATGACAATGGCAGGCCACGCAACCCCGGGCAACACTGTACCTGGAAGATGACCTAATGGACATGAGAGGCTATAACCCCACGCCTATTGAGCCAGTTGTAGATTGCTCCCTCGGGGAGGGAAAAACGCTGGAGCTCGGGACCAGGATACCACCTAACCTCATTGAGGAAATCAAGGCTATACTCATTCGACAAGCAAACATGTTCGGATGGAGCACCGAGGATATCATGGGTGTATCCCCCAATCTGGCAACGCACAAGCTCGACATCGACCCCACTATCAAGCCGGTGAAGCAAAAGAAGCGCATTCAGGCCAGAGACAAACAGGTGGTCATCAAAGCCGAGATACAGAAACTTCTGGCTGTAAAATTCATCCGCGAGGTGCATTACCCGGACTGGCTTTCTAATTTTGTGCTTGTAAAGAAAGCCAGCGGGAAGTACCGAATGTGTGTAGATTTTATAGATGTTAATAAAGCATGTCCTGAAGATTGTTACCCCTTACCTAACATAGATCAGCTTATCGATCAGACAGCGGGGCGAAAGATCCTATCGCAATTCGATGCGATCGCCGGCTTCCAACAAATACCATTAGACCCAGCTGACGCAGAAAAAACAGCTTTCATCACCCACGAAGGCACTTACTGCTATAATGTCATGCCTTTCGGCCTCAAGAACGCAGGAGCGACGTACCAGAGATTGATTGATAAAATGTTCTCCCACCTCATTGGCAAAACGGTGCAGGTTTATATTGACGATATGGTCGTTCTCAGCTCAAAAGAACAGCATCCACGAGATCTGGAAGAAGTCTTCACCATTTTCCAGAAGTTTAACCTCAAACTAAATCTGGAAAAATGTTTCTTCGGCATCCGATCGGGCAAGATCCTCGGCTGTGTAGTGTCGGAGAAAGGGATCGAGCCCAAGTTGGCAAAAATCGAAGCAATCCTCGCAATGAAAATACCTCGTAACCTCCGAGACATGTAGAGACTCAATGGACAACTTATAACCTTAGGACGCTTTATCTCGTGCTCGGCTCAGCGCTGTCTCCCTTTCTACAAAGCGCTAAAGAAGGAACACCCATTCACCTGGTCGACAGACTGCCAGGCGGCTTTCGACGCTGTCAAGACTTTCCTTACCACTCTACCGTTACTCTCAGCACCGACACTATGAAGGTACATTCATCTCTACTTTACTATCGTAGAAGAGGCCGTTGCAATGGCACTGACTCAGACGGAAGGCGAATAGGTTTTCCCAATCTATTTCTTAAGCAGAGTACTCAAAGGGGCTGAAATCCGATATTCGGAAATCGAGAAAGCCCTGTTTGTCATAACACAAGCGTCGGAACGCCTGCGACCATACTTTTAGGCCCATACTATCATCGTCAAGACAAATTACCCTCTAAAGAAGGCAGTGCAGAAACCTGAGGTATCAGGACGAATCATGAACTGGTTCATCCGCCTCTCGCAATTTGACATACGCTTCGAAGCACACACTACCATTAAGGCACAAGTGCTCTCCGATTTCCTCCTCGAATTCATCGGCAACACAACTAACGATCCCGCACCTAACATTGACAGTGTATCCACCAATCAGTGGTCCATGAGTGTCGACGGGTCGTGTGGCCCTAGCCGGGCTGGGGCCGGTGTCGCTATCCGAGGAACAAACAACCTCCACCTCCGATATGCCATTCGACTCGATTTCCCGACCACGAATAATCAGGCAAAGTACGAAGCATTGATAGCAGCTCTCAGACTAGCCAAAACCTTGGTAACAGGGCAACTAACGATCTACTCAGACTCGAAACTAATAGTTTGCCATGTCAATAGCCCCTACAAGGCTAAGGACCCCATCTTGTGCCTATATCTGGCATTAGCAAAGACTCTCATCCTCGACCTCACAAGCAAGGGAATTGCATTGACCCTAATTTTGATTCCACGAGAGGAGAACGAGGAATCGGATGGCATTGCTGCCCTCGCAGTAGGTGAACAGTCCAGCGACATGAATACTCTCATCGAGGTCGCTCCCACCCTCATGATAAAAGCGGAATGCTCACTACAGATTGACCAAGCCAACGCAGCAATCATAGGATGGCGAAGCAACATCATCAATTTCTTGTAAAATGGAACCTTTCTCGAGGACAGGGTATATGCGTCCCTCATCGTGCGACGGTCATGGCGGTATGCTATGCATGACGGCATCTTGTACCGTAAGGCATCCTGCCAGCCTTAGTTGAAATGCATTTTGGAGGAGGAATGAGATCATTGCCTGAAGGAGATACACTAGGGCGTTTGCGGATCGCACCATGGTGCTCGTTCCATCGCAAAAAAGGCTCAGCTCTAAGGACTATATTGGCAAACGATGGACTCCAATGCCGTCAAGCTCGTGCACAGTTGCCAGGCATGCCAAGTCCATGCAAACACCTACCACACCCCGGAAGCACCTTTCAAAGGTATCATCATGCCATGGCCGTTCGCTGTTTGGGGGATCGACCTACTTGGTCCTTTTCCTATCGCTCCATCACAAAAGCGTTTTGTGGTGGTCGCCATTGACCACTTCACTAATTGGATAGAGGCAGAGGCTATTGCCAAAATTACAGCAACAAACGTCATCTCTTTCATCAAGCGAATGATTATCTACAGGTTTGGGATCCCCCACTCGTCCATTACCGATAACGGGCGACAGTTTGACTGTGCTGAATTCCGCAACTTTTGGTCAGCCTGGGGCATCAAAGGCTGTTACACGTCAGTCGCTCATCCACAAAGTAATGGCTTGATAGAAGTCAGTAATCGAACTATCTTACGGAGCATTAAGGCCCGACTTTTCGACAGAGGACAAGCCTGGCCAGACCATATTCCCTCCGTACTATGGTCATATCGAACTACTCCTCACTCGGGCATGGGGAAGACACCGTTCTTCCTCACATACGGGGCCGAAGCTATGGCACCCGCCGAGGTGATATTGCGATCCCCATGATGCGACAGTTTCGATGAGGCAAGTAATAGAGAGGCTCTCACCGAAGCCGAGGATAGACTGGAAGAAGAACGCCTTAATGCTCTACTGAATATCACCACTCACAAGCAAAGCTTATCACGATACCACAATAAAAAAATGCACCCTCGCAATTTTCAGGTCGGCGACCTTGTGCTCCATGATGCCTCTGTCTCTCAATCCCCTCTCGCCAAGGGAAACTATGCCAAACATGGGAAGGCCCCTACAAGATCCACACTATGCTCCACAACGGGGCCTACAAAATAGCGTCCTTAGAAGACAATGTTTTCGACAACAGTTGGAACATTCAAACACTAAGGAAGTACTACCAATAGCTTTTGTAAATCTCCATTCGTTCTTCCATATTAATAAAACTCGGGAAATCCACGCCGAAACAATTATCAATTGTAATCAAGCGAACTCACAAATCCAAGAAAGAGATAATTCAGTAACTGCATGTTATTGTCAATTATAGTCAAATGAGCTACCATTTCAGCTAACTTGCGTGCAAAAAACGAACAAGTAATTCAGTAAATGCATGTTACTGTCAATTATAATCAAGCGAGCTACCATATCAGCTAAATTCGCATATCAGTAATTCAGTAACCGCATATTATTGTCAATTATAATCAAGCGAGCTACCATATCAGCTAAACTCGCATATCAATAATTCAGTAACCGCATGTTACTGTCAATTATAATCAAGCGAGCTACCATTTCAGCTAACTCACGTATAAAAATCAAACAAGTAATTCAGTAGCCGCATGTTACTGTTAATTATAATCAAGCGAGTTACCATATCAGCTAAACTCGCATATCAATAATTTAGTAACCGCATGTTACTGCCAATTACAATCACACGAGCTACCATTTTAGCTAACTCGTATAACAAATAATGGTTTAGCAAATATTTCAGTAACCGTATGTCACTGTCAATTATAATCAGGCGAGCTAACTATTCAGCTACTCGCATATCAAATAAATCAACAAAAATCAGCTACCCGCGTATCGAATGATGACCTGACAAACATAAATAACCACGAGTTATTGTCAAATTATTATTACGGTATTTTTTACATCCCGAACTTCGAGCCAATTATCGTAAGAGGTGGGTCAATACTAGCACTCATAACCTGAAGACGATTCTTTTTCTATTATCACAATTTCCGAACTACAAAAGCAAAAGCATCCAATTACAGCAGGTTTTAGACCCAAGAGCCAGTACAAACAAAATCCAGCAACAATTAAACTACAGACATTACAAGTTACAAATAACAGACGAACGACACACCTCGACAGTTCTTCAAGCACATTTCTTACCGAGGAAGAACACAATCAGGATTAGGTATGGCTTCATCATCCATCAACGCTTGATATACCGCCCTCCACTCATGACACTCGTCTGTATTGTGTCCATTCTGCCGATGGTACAAACAAGCTTTACCAACATGGGTAACCCGATGACCAGGATTGGGAGGGATAGGTCTGATCACACCTTGTCTGAAAAACTCCAACAACACAACACTTCAAGGCTTCAGGGGATCCACGTATGTCGGGCCATTAGGTTTGGACGACGAGGCATGTTGTCCAACTCGGTGAAACTCCACTTCCAATGGCAAGTTTAATACTCGATTAGTCTCGTCAGCTAAGAGCCTCCTAATCCACGAGGGATGCGGATTAACCACGGAACGACTGCCTCATCGGGACCCACAAACCCAATCCCCTCTTGGTATGGCGGATCCTTCCCAGCGGCAGAAAAAGCACTCGCCACAACATCACATGAATCAGTAGCCGACCCTATATATGGAGCAGAACTCTCACTTTTCGCACTACGAGACTTGGAGCTCTCCCCTCGGGCCATCCAAATAGGTGACGCATACCGAGCTCCTCGTTCGCCGACGTAATCAAAACCCATAGGAGGATGATAAATGTAAGGATGCGGCGTCGCAGAGATAGCCTGCTGCACCTCCAAGATTTTTGACGAGTTCACAATGTCAAGAAGAGACATCGCAAAAAGCGTTGGGAGAGATACATTCAAAGAAAATAGAACAACCTATTTATAGCAAAGGAATGATGCGACATACAAGACAACACTAAAAAAGCAGCTGTCAAATCTGAAGCAGAGCATAATGATCACATTGACAAAGGAAAAGTACAAAATCCATTAAAAGATACAGATCAATAAGTACAAATCATCATTACAAATAAGTATCCCTACCCTAGCTACTTCTAAAATTTCTGGCAAAATTCGACAGCTCTTTTCTGCTCATCTTGATCGTACACTTTTGGAGCAAACACCACTTCGGGAGGAACGGCGAAACCGGTCGCATGCGCAGCAGTAAGTACCATCATTCGGTCCATTTTGACCAAAGTATCCTCGCGTTTCGTCGCGAAAGCACACAGGTCAGATGACTCCTTTCGAGCAACTTCGAGGTCCTTTTCAATGTTCTGCTTCTCCGATAACCACGATGCCTTCTCCTTGGTCAAGGCAACAACCTATGTGTTCTTCTCCAAAAGGGACTGATTCGCACGATGCACCTAGCAGACGGCACTCTTCAGGAGAAACTCGCGACTACGAAGCTCCTTTCGCTCCGTATCCACACTTTTCTCCAAATTTGCGCACTGGTCATGCAGCTTCACTATCTCGGCAGCCTGCGCATCGAGGGCCTTGTTTACTTTCAGAATCTTCTCATTGGATCTCTCCAAATCAACTATAGCATTACGCATCCCGGTCTTCAATGACTCTATCGACTTTTCATCGTCCACGCACATGTCGAAGAACCGGTTCGAGTTATTCAACGCCTGCAAATACGGCAAAAATTGAGAAAAATGGATACTATTTTAAACCAGAGGGAAAAACCAGAACTTACCACTCCAAGGGCGGATAACACTTCGAGCGCAAGATCGACCTTTGACACATTCGCCATCCGCTGCGACTCACCAGGGATGTTTGCAATCCTCGCCACAATATGCGGAAGGTCAGAGGTCATCATATCAGCTCCAACTGGCAAGCTATAGACGAACTCCAAATAACGAGCCACCTTACCATCCAGCCTTGACACCATCTCAGGGTGCGAACCAATCACGTCGATCCCTAGATGGGCAGCCACCTCAGCTTCTTCCTCAGTACGCGCCCGCCTAGTGCTCTCGATATTCCCTGCAGTCTCCATGCCTTCAACCATCTTCAGCTTCTCATCCCGACCTGCTCTTATCGTACTTCGCCCTGAGCGCTCGACCCTCTCATCCGGTTCATATGATGACATCAATCTCACCCGCCGCTGCTTTATCTTGAGGATGGTTCAGTGGCACTGTGAGCGGGATCGCAGCATCGAACCCTGCATTCTCGGACGCATCGATCACTCCGCCAATGCTCTGAACCACCTGGTTCGCATCCTCTAAAGAACCATAAGAGGGCAACGAGGCCGAGGTCCCCTCGAATGCATCGACCGGTGGAACCAAACCAACATCAAATTCCTTCAAGTCAAAGTCCATGCTAACCCTCGAATCTCCGACACTTGCGAAGAAGCAAAAAAACGTTTAGGAAAAACGTAAGTCAATAACAAACAAGTTAAAAGCTGCACACCCGAAACACCCCAACATCTCACCTACGACGGCCATGTTCACAGCAATGGACTCGAGCTCAACCAGCTCCCCATTGGTAAACTGGTGACCTTTCTTCCATGACTCAAAGTCCTTCATAGACCACCCAAATATATGAGCCATCCTCCACTGGTTCCAAATCGAGTAACCACAAGCCAGGTAGTGCCTTATCAACCTGTCAACATCTTGTTTGCTCTCTTTATCATACGGAAGACTCTTCAGATAAGTCACTAGCTGTTTCTCTGGCTCTAGCATCTCCTGGGTTACTAACCAGCGACCCGAGTCCATGGGATCCTTATTCCAGGTCACCCTAAAGGGAAAAACACCACGCAGCTGGCGAACCAGAAAATATTAGTGTCGCCATTCTTGGATCTTCTCTTAAAGTCCCTCAAGCACGTTAAACTTCGGATGGGAGAAAGTAACGTGTTGAAAATGAGGACCTTTATTCGGGCGGAAGAAGTGTCGAAATACCAACCCTGTTGCACGAAAATCGGCAGACCTACACAAGGAATAAAATCCCACTAGCATCGTCCACCCATTCTGATGAATCTGACCGGGGCACAAGTCAAACTCCCTCATTACCTCAACGAAGAACAGTAACAAGAGTAGCCGCATTCCCGACTCCATTTGTTCCTCATAGACAACGAGCTCATTGGCTTCACCCGCATGATGAGCACAATCCTCGCTATTTAAAGCACCCAGCTCATAGAGCACCTCTATTCGATAGGCCACCGAGATAGAAGCAAGGTCGGCGGACACTATCGTACTATGTGCATCCTCGACGGCATAGCTGTCAAGACGTTTGGGCCGCCTGGATTTTTCGAAGCGCTTACCATCGGACCCCATGGCACCGGGCAACCTTGACCGCACTTTGGCCCTCATCCGCTCGTACAGTGTCCCTAAGGTTTCACCCTCCTAAATAAGTCCTTCAGACACCTCGACGATTACTTCGTGGATCCCCGCCTTCACACCACCCAAAGGCCTCGCAACACTAGGGTCAGCCCGAGGCACTGGAGGTCGACGAATCTTCGTTTTCTTGGGTTGAAGAGAGTCGGCCTCGCCCTCTCTATCCACTCGCCCCTTACGCTTCGATGCGCGGCTGCGCGACGCGTCTCGAAGGGCAAAATCACCCATGATCACGGAGGGCAACCGTACTAAAGCTCATCGTAAAGAACCCTCTGACATAATCCTCTCCCCCCCCAATTTAAAAAGCAAACATGCAAAATGCAGGGAAGAATAGGATGAGTTACTCACCTCGCTCCTTGCGACAACGGTACAATACAGTCTCCTCGCACCCATAATCACGAACACCGACCGATAGAGGCTTCAGATAACGACAGAACAGGAGCACAGGAGAAAATGGGTGAAGGGAACAAGCAATGAGAACAAAGGAATTCAGGCCAGCAATTAAAGAAAGCGAAAAAAGATTAAACCCCCTAAACCCCTTTTATAAAGATGAAACCACCGGCAAAACAGACCAATAGGTGCAAATTGACGGCGTGTGCACAACAACATTTATCAGAAGCATTTAATGTAAGATAAAATGGGGGTGCACATGTGGAAAGCCAAAGGTCTTATTCCTCATAGCATCCTGCACAAGTAGATAAAGAGTGCACATTTTATACCGACCTCGAACAAGACTGGCGCTATTAACACCTCGCATGCAATACTCGAAATACGACTTCGGGGGGGACTACTTGATGAAGTATATGAAGTTGGCCCATCAGGCCCACCAAGCCCACCGAAGCAGAACTAAGGCCCAGGCCCATCTAGAGAAGCCTATAAATATACACACAATCAACAAGAGAGGTACATGATTTTTCACATCTTACACTTCGAGTATATGCTTATGCCCTCCACTTAGAATCACTAACTATCTTGATCATCAGAGTATCTTCAGGGACCGATCCCCTCACAGAGACGACATTTGCATGATCGAGCATCTCGAAGGAACACCGAGTACAAGTAGAATACCATCTCGGCCACTGTAGTTCGACACCTAATTACCAATTTTACCATTCTCTTCTTTCTCCTCCTTCTACATCTTCATAGATCATTTCTCTCTCTAAGAACATCTCCAATAGATGGTGCTTAAAAGAGTGTCAGCTGATGTGACATTGGATTTGACAACTTTTAAAGAGTGCTTAATATTGGAGCGATGGTGGGTGCCAAGAAGGTTGACAAAAGGTTGCTAATTTTTGGCAACCTCTTGCTTCAAGGTTGCCAAAGTTTTTTTAATATAAAAAAATTGATTTACTTAAATAATATTGGTGCACTTTTTTATGAGTCTCTCTCATTTTACTATTGGTTGACAATATTTATAATTAAAATAAATTATATATTAAGTAATGATTTGTGGGGTTATTATGGCAACTTTTAAAGTTGTTTACTATTGGAGATGCTTTAAAAAAGTATATCTATCTAGCTATCCTTTCTCGCTCTAACACCATTATATTGCAACACAATTCCAAATCTCTAGTACAGAGAATACTACTGGAAATACGGTGTCAGTCCGTTCAGAGAAGATCATCAACATCTTCATCAGAAATCAGAACAATGAAAAAATGGGTTTAGTTCAGTGGCTATCGGTGTAATTTACCCAAAGAAGTTGGAATTCATAATGTTTTAACATGAGTAAATAAATATTTTAAAATAAAAAAGTTGCTTTCATTTACATTATTTATCAATATTGTCACAATATAATTACCTGCAAATCATCACTTCCATATTTATATATGGACACCCTTCTATTTCAATCCATCATCATTTCAATAGCAATCCATATCATATTATTTTCAATTGATTCTCTGTCTTGTAAGCCAATTTCCTTACTAAAGGGCCATTCGCTAAATCGCCTTTGCAATTTGCATTCTACTTATATTTGTTTTTTTTTTACATATTGCTTATAAATTACAATTAAATTACATAATTATTAATATGTCATTTTTTAATATATATATCATGACTAAAGTATATTTTTTAAACCTTAAAAAATATATCCTATATTCATAATATATAAATCTTAGATTTTTTAAATTATATTAACAACAATGGTTTACATAAGGTTTAAGGTATATTTACACCTTAAACTTGACACGTTTTGCCTATTGGCATCCTTAACTTTTAAAATAACATATCACATATCTATATAGTTGGTTTTAAAAAGGCTTAATACCCTCACAACTCTCTCAAGTTGGCTCAATACTGCAACTGACCCCGTACTTACACTTTTAACAAGTAACCTCCTTAACTTGCTTATTTGGAACAAATAAGCTCTCAAATTACTCAATTGGAACAAATAACTCCTTAAGTTTCTTATTTAGAACAAATAACCCATAAACCCAAAAACAACATTCAACATAATATTACATCAGAAATAAAAGATTTCAAATTATCAGTTGCTATATCTAACTAATCTAGTGATACATTAAGTAAATGACAAAAAACAACTCCCGAAATAACCTATTTGAGGGGTTATTTATTCGAAATAAGCAAGTTAGGGTGGTTACTTGTTAAAAGTGTAAATACGGGGCCATTTGCAGTATTGGGCCAACTTAAGGGGGCTGGGAGGGTATTAAGCCTTTTAAAAACCTATCACATACTTATAGTTGGTTCATTCGGACCTCAACACACAAAATATCGATGATTTGTCATCTTTAACAAATGAATCGGCATACAAAACGAACTCGCACGCTTTTTTTTCTATAGTACGCATGTCACCTCAACTATCAAAGATGACATATCAATGATTTTGTGTGCTTGAGATCCGAATGAAAAGTATAAATGTGTAATAGGTTATTTTAAAAATTAAGGGTGTAAATAGACAAAACATGCTAAATTTAAGGATGTAAATATAAATTAATCCAAAACAAAAAAAAATTAGGGTGTGTTGTTGGCCAAAGCAACCTATATGTTGTGGTCTTTATCAAGTTTAAAAACCGTGAAAAGCTTCCCCTTTCTCTCTTGTCAGAAACACTCTCTCCTTGTCTGTTTGTCTGATAAGATAAGTAGAGTAGTTGTATAATGGGCACACACATTGACATTGAGAATCACACCAAAATGGAGAGTGAAGATCAAGAAACATTGTTTCATTCGTATCCATGTTGTTACTACGTCCAAAGCCCATCCACTATTTCACATGCTAACAGTGCAGACCTAAACAAAACCCACATAAATACTGAGCCTGAGCCTGAGCCTGAGCCTGAGGTTTCCACTTTCACTCTCTCCCGCTACTCTTCTTCTCGTGGTTCCAACAACTCAAATTTCTTAAATAAGAAGGTCGTGGACGGGGATGAAAGTGGAATTAAGCGTTTGATCATTGTGGATGGGCTGGAAGAAGAAGATGAAGACGATTATTATTATGGGAGGAAAGGTGGGTTTTGGTGGATATACTGTTCTTTTAGGAGAAACTCTTCTTTGGCTTGGATCTCTTTGCAATTGTCTTGGAGATTGCTTTTTAGTTTGTGTGTTGCTGTGCTTGTTTTCTACATTGCTACTAAGCCACCACCACCCACCATTTCTATCAAGGTATGTATTGTATTGTACAACTAAGATCCTGTTAAGGGTATCATATACATGTCTATTAAATTTTATATATATATGTATGTGTCTATTAAATTTGGTGGATGCAGATGGGAGGAGTTAGGGAATTTGGACTAGGGGAAGGAGTAGATGGAAGTGGAGTTACAACTAAGATCCTCACTACCAATTGCTCACTCCATTTACTTGTAGATAACAACTCCAGACTCTTTGCTCTTCATATTCATCCTCCAATTTTGCAAATGTTCTTTGCTCATCTCCCTTTTGCAATCTCACGTGTAAGTATATATATATATGGATAATTATATCAATGACCATTCAACTTTACACTTTCTAATGTTATGGTTAATAAACTTCAATTGACATCTCAAAATGACTGTTAATAACTTCAAAATAGAAAATTTCTAAGAACTGATTATATTGTAAGCAACTTTCATTCAACTTTTTCGTTTTGAAGGAGTAAATGTTTAAAGAGACAAAACTCCAAAAATAGTAATTTTGGAAAATTAAACTGTGATTTCATAGTAAATGTGATTCTAAACAACTTTAATTTTTAGATGTATTCATTTTGAGTCATTAATTAAAATTGACTGGCTTTCATGTTAGAAAATCTAAAAATGAGTTACTTTATATTACGTTTTTGAAGTTTAATTACAATATCGTAAAAATAAATAAAGTTCTATAGTCATGAATGTAATTTACCCTATATTATTTCTCTTTTATATAAGTAAAATCTTACAATCAAATTCCTAAATTCCAAACTTATGTATTCTTCATGAGATGCAATATATGTATTGTAACCCCCATCTCGGGTCACATTGAAAAACATAGAAACCAAGCAATTAGCATAATTAAGCACAAACACCAACATAAGCATTTATTACCGTCTAGCAAAATCTCATAACCCAAGAATTAAATAACCAACCAAACAATTTAACCCGTCAATAATATTCACTTAAAATTAAGCAAATAATCAAATCCAATAATATAATAAATCCTAATGGGGATGAGACGGTTGTGTTGGTCACTCTGAATGCAGGGTAAACCTGAAAATCTAGTAAATAGGAGAACCTCTGAACCTAGTCTGAAAATTTCAAAATGGCAATGAGTGAGCTGCTTAATAACCATAATTAGGAATATTTATATATATACATATACACATATAGTTCATATATATTATATATCATGAAATCATTAAAATTAAATAGATGACATTCCAAACCGGACTCTTTATTACACATAATACCCTAAAGTTATTATATTTATTTTAGGGCCCTAGCTAAAGTGAAATATGTCTAATGGTCTTTAACATCAAAATAGGTATGCGTTATCGTCTACTCTTGCAAGACACGCAACCTTGAGACTTCATAATATAAGTACTTTTATAACGGTACTGCTATCGTCTAACTTGCAAGACACAGTACCAAACCCAATCCAAAATTTAATAACACTCTATCGTCTCCTCTTTTAAGACAGGTGTATGCGATCACAGTATCAACAAACCTCTAGACCATTGTACCTATCCACTTAAGCTAGCTATTTATGTTTTGTTCTAACTCAAACATAATCCAACACAATTTCATAATTCATAATTCATAATTCATAATCTTCTGAACTCATATACATTCCCCTTTCTACCATGGTATAATTTCATAACTAATTATCTTGATAGATAAATACATGAGCAACCCGATTACAAGAGAAACAAAACCTTATATTAATAAATTCAACTATACAGAGAACATTTAAAATTTCACTCCTCAAATCACTATATGTATAAATAACACAAATAAAATGATAACCAAATACTCAACATTTATTTTATTATTCTATGACAACAATAGACAATCACATAAATGGATAAATATATATAAACATAAGCAATTAAGTTTACCTCTCATCCCAAAATGCTAATTAATTTATTCGGGTTATAATTGACCCGTTACTGGCTCCCCGGAGTTTCACCGGAGAATGGTGGTCGGCCACCGGAAGTTCGCCGGAGATGCCGGAATCGCGAACCGAGACAACCACGAGATAGGCAACGTTTAAAGGAGTCTAAAAGTACACCTCTTTCGCTAATAAAACCGCCTAAAAGGTCGAGATCTAACACTTTTCCGGTAAAATTACATACTCCGGTCATCATATTTTTCGGTCAGAAAAATATCAATAGTGGTCTCAAAATATTGCTCACGAGACAAGGAATTTAATGATATAATTTTTATTCCCAGAGATGGCCGGAATAAGGAGTTATAAAGAAAAATATAATAGAAGGAAATAAGAAAAAGAAAAGATGAAAAAGAGGTATTTTTTTTTTTTTTGTAAAAAATCCTTTCCTGCCTCTGCTGCACTCCGCCTCTAATCTAACCTAAATCAAAACTAAACCGTAATAATAATAATAATAATAATAATAATAATAATAATAATAATAATAATAATAATAATAATAATTGATTCACATAATAAAGAATTTAATAATTTTTAATTATAATATATTCTATAAATTTTATTTTGCAAAACTTATTTTATAAAATTACGGATGTTATTCTATAAAATTACGGATGTTACATGTATGATGTATTAATCTATTTTTCAAAGTATTATTTGGTTCTTAGAATAGGTTTTAAGAAAGAAAATAGTCATAATTCTAAGTGAAACTGAAAATACAAGTAATTTAATGGGACAATGTCAATTTTGCCTTTAATGGCGAGGATTAATTTTACTTAAAAAGAATGGACCTAATTTTCGCTCACTAAAACTAATATAACCAATTCATTCTTAATAATTTAAGAAGTGACTAATTCATTTTATTATACTCACTTTTTATTCACTTTTTTTTTATCATTATTAGTAATATATTATTATATTTACTCATAATAAGGAAATAGATATAACAAAAAATAATTTGAGGAGTCACTAAAAATGGAGAGAGACTCTTTTATTAGAGAAAATTATTAGAAGCACATGGTTCTCTATGTTAAATGGAAGACCTTCCATACGTATTTTTCCATGTGTAATATGAACCCACACATATTATAATTTAATTATTAAGCGGGATCATAATACATATGTTCAATTGTGAATTCTGGATCTTCCAAGTGATATGGAAGGTCAGATGTTTAAGAACTCATTTATTAGTGGGGAAGGAAGATAAAATCTTAGGGGCATTTGTTTTGAGGTTTCATGAAAGGATAAGAAAAATGAGAGGTTTCATTCCCTTGTTGGTATTTTTTTTATTAATTTAATCATTCCCTTTACTCCTTTCTAGTTTTGGTTTACCTCTAACTCTTCTAATTTTATTCCTCAACTCTTTTAAGGTTTTCTATTCTCTTTTCCCTCTTTTACTAACTTGAATTCCATCCTCCTTATAAAATTCTACTTTACTGTCTACTTTACTTTATAGTTTTTATTTTGGTCCATATATTTTTTATTTTTACTTTTTTATTCTTTGATTAATTTCACTTTTAATCCTTATATATATATATATATATATATATATATATATATATATATATATATATATATTTATTTATTTTTTCCTCAAAAAATATTTTTGACTAAATTTTATTTTTTGATTTTTTTTATCATTGTATTTATTTATTTGTACTTTTTTTATCCCTAAATTAATTTCACTTTTGATCATTATACTTATTTATTTTTACCTTTTCACGCTGACAAATAATTTTGACCAATTTTTTTTTCTTTTATCATACTATTTAGTTTTAATATTTATTTTTAATTATTTTCTTTTTAAAATATAATGTTTATACATTTTTTTGATCATCTTTTGATTTCAATGGTAAATTAATTGATTGTAATTCTTATATTTTATTAATAGAGAAATATGTATTTATAGAAATTGTTGTTAAATATACAACTCTGATTTATTACCTCATTTGAACCAAACAGCCACAAAGGGACTTAGAGGCATATCATTCCCTTTATGGAACTAAAACAAACAGATAAGAGAATTCAGAGTCATTCTATTCCTTTCTCTGTGTTTTCCTTTTTTGATTTCATTATGTTACCATTGCATGAACCAAACGTCCCCTTAGTGTTTTGAGGAGCCACTAAAAGACTGTTGGAGTTAGTTTTTAACTCTAACTCCTCAAAGTTTAACAAAGAAGTCTCTAAAAAATGCACTAACGTCTAGTTCAATTTTACCATATACTAGGGTTCCTAGTTCATTTTTACTATTTTTTTTAATTAAATACCATAAGTTATCGATATATTTTCAGAAAACAAAAGATAACATTAATTAAAGTTAAAAATATATGGATAACATTTCATCATTTTCTATAATAATAGTAATCAAAATTACGACGGTAAATAAGCAGAGCCGTTCATAAGCACCTCGTTATTCAGCACGATAAAAGATTGACCGAATGTAACTCAATTTATAACAGAGTAGAGTTTGAGCACAACGAAAGTCGGTTTGAAAACTCGTGAGCTGACTCGGTTATAGGTTAATGAATAAGCTCGATTATACCATTCATGAACACGCTCGTAAGCAAGCTTGATTCGATTTTTTCAATAATAGTTGATGTTGTGCAATATCTGTTGCATTCTAGGACCTTCCCAAGGGATCTTAAACGAAAGTAACAGCTCATCAGAGAGAGGTTGAAATTCGATGAACCCGCTGCGATGCTCAAGTTAGCAAAGGTTGCGAATATTAGTGACTGTGATTTTTATATACCTTTTAATTAGTGCTCACTTTATCTATATAGTAGCTTCGAGAGGTGATTACTGTAATCTTAAGAGTGTGCCTTAATAACTCACTAGGCATGTGTCGATTTTCAATTGGTTTTGTAACCTTCAGACTACAATGATATTGGGTGGTGTACTTTGTCATATAGCAAGCGTCATCCCAGTTGTCATTGTTTAATTGGACCTGGGGACTATGAACTTAATTAGAAAATCGACTGGTCTTCTAAATTTTAAGGGTGTTTCGTTAGCCCCATGAACTTGCTTACAATTATTTATTGACTTTAAACTTGCTTAAATAACATATTGACTTTCTGAAATGTTCAGAGTGATCTAAGAGCATCTCTAACGACCTCTAAGTTGGCTCTTAAGTTAAAATTTGAGGAGGGAGAATGAAAAATGAGCTCCAACAGCCTCTTAGTGGCTCCTCAAATCACTAAGAGTCTCTCCATCCCCTCTATTAATAGAGAGCCTCTCTCCATCTCTTAGTGCCTCTTAATTAATTTATTATTGAGGAGTCTCTCTCCTCACACTATTGGTCAATATAACAACAATTAATAATTTTAATGATAAAATAATAAACAATGAGTGAATATAAGAAGTATTGCTGGAGATGAAATGTCTTAGTCACTCTTAAATCACTAAGAACCAATTATTTATATTATTTTTAGAGAGTGCACTAGGAGTCTCTTGGAGATGCTCTAATTGTCTTCTGAACTTAAATTAATTCACGTTTTAACTTATCCAAACTTCTTATTATTCTAGCTCATGAACTTAATTAGGGGATTGATGTTCAAATTAACAAGATACTCAGTTTTTTAAGAGATTGTTTGGATGATGGTATTTGAGAGTAGGTGAGGGTAAAGGTAATTAGATAACTTTGTTTGTCTTGAGGTGTAATTGAAGAGCATAGCAAGTGAGGATATGTGAGGATGAATTTTGAGTAATTTTCCTTCACCCCAAATTGGGGGGAGTCATGGTAGTGATCTTTTTCTTTCAAAATTACCCTTTATCTTTTTATTTTATTTATACAAACGAAAAGATATAAAGTAATTTTTATATATATAATTACGGGTTGTTTGTTAGAAGGGATATAGGAGGTGGGATAGGGATAAAAAATACGAGATAAGTTATCCCGTGTTTGTTTAAGAGATAGAAGCGTGAGACAGATAAGGGATAAGACTCTTATCACTCAAATCCTATACCCAGGAGGGGGGTGGTATAAGGAGGTGGGATAAGCTCCTGCGATTTTAATAGGATGGAAAAGTCCATCTTATCCCTCAAAGTAATGTTATGTAGTTTAAATAAGGTTAAAATAGTAAATGTATTATTTCATCCCTATCTCTATCCCACATACCAAACATTGAATAATAATTCTCGACTATCGTATTTTTATCCTTATTCCAACCATTTATCCTTATCCCTATTCCAACCTTTATCCTTATCTCTGTCCCAATAGAATACCAAACGTCCCGTTATATTATTAAACCATTACTTATAAGATCTTACATTACCTTACTTTAATTATACTTCATCCAAGCAAGGCTTAAGGGGCCATATTTTATTAAACTCATTTTATAAAATATAAATCGGATATAACATAAAATAAAATAAGGGTTAATTTTACCCTAAAGTTATTAGGGCAATTTCACCATTAATGTGAACTAGTCCAGTGTTATCCTATTGAGAAAAACTCTATCTTAATTTTATCATTTCAAGTATATATCTGCGATTCAAAAGCCGTCAGTAATTGTCAATAATCACATTAACATTAGACCATAAAGATAAAATGATATTTGTCAATAATAACAATCATACTTGCTATACTATTCTTATGATATATAGTTTTTCATTTTACAAGATTAATCATGAAATATGTTGAAGAAGTTAAGATGTAAATGAAATGGTGTGCAGGGTTCAAAACTATACGCAGAGAGCCATAGTTCAAGAGTATTCAAATTATACGTAGGAACGAAGAATAAAGCAATGTATGGAGCTGGAAGAATGATGGAGGACGTGTTGGAATCAGGAAATGGTTTGCCTATCTTGATTCGTCTAAGATTCACCTGTCATTTTCAAGTTCTTATCCACCCTAAACACCATTACCAAGCTCAATGTCTTCTCTTTCTCCACAAGAACAATCATTCAACCCAACCCTATAATACCACTTGCACTCTATCTTGATGTATATAATCTATAGACTGAATGACATATCCAAAATTCACTGAGAATGAGTGTTTATTCTGATCTATGGATGCTAAATTGATTTTTTTTTACGCTTTTACATTAAAAGAAATTAAAACCATGTCGACAGTTTCTATAGATTTTATTTTTCAATTTTTCGGCTCCTAATGGTGCTATTCAATGCTTTTATTTTTCACTTTTAAGTCATCACTTGATTTGTTGTTCGCTTATGAACTATTTCGTCAACTCAAGAGTTGAACTGAATAGGCTAAAAATACAATCAGTGAATTTGGTTTATTTTATGCTAAGTTGACACTGGATATATTAAAACTTCATGGAGTAAATTTCATCAATGGTGTACAACATTTACTCTAAATCATACTTTGGTGTACAACCTTCAATTTGTCTCACAAATATGTACGAACTTATCGGTGACCTCTCACTGTGGTACATGGCCGGTGAAAATGACCGGTCAACACGTCACCTCACCAGTTTTCATTCCATTCATTAATGAAGATGGACTCACCATATGTACAATTACTAAAATACCCCCTTATGTTTTCCTTCCTAAATAAAAAAATATAATCTCTCACTCATTTATTTTTTGTGAATACTTTCTCTCTCTAACTTTCACTCTCTCTTTCTAACTCCTCTATTCTCTCTAAATAGTCATGGTTGTGGTGGTGTGGCAAAAAGAGGTTGCTATTATAGATTAATTGCCAAATTGACTGAAGAAGAGAAGTAGAAACTGGAAGGTTGGTATTTTAATCGAATGGAAGAAAACCAATTTTTGATTCAATTACTCGAATCTGAAACAAAACCGAGGTGGAGGAAGACGAAATTCATTTCCTAATTAGGCTACTCAGTTTTTGAAACAATGAATCAGATCTAAAACGCTGATATCGTTTTGTATCAGAATCTCTCAAAACACATCCATCACTAGGGGTGGCAACGGTGCGGGGCGGGGACGGTTATGCATTTACCACTCCGTCCTTAAATGTTTATGGGACGGTTTCGGAGAATCCCCATTAAGTGATTCGGGGATTTTTTTCATCCCCATACGGTTTTGGTACGATTTCGGAGAATCCTCATGCCCAATAAATTAATAGTACTATTTGTAATCGACAATTAAAATAAACCCAATTTAAATAAACTAATTATATTCCGTTGAAATTAGCTAGTTCTCAAAACAAAATAAACCTACTTAAAATTAATAATACCTCTAGCAGAATTTAAATCACAAATCTGAGTTAGAAGAATTTAAAATATAAAATGGTAAACCTAATAATACTCTGTGTAAAGTCTAATATGAGTTAGAAGAATTTAAATCACAAATCCGAGTTAGAAGAATCTAAATAATCACAAATCATAAACATAAAATCTGATATTAGTTAGAAGAATCCAATGCATGATCAAGTAAAGTTCAATATTTTCCATATATATATATATTATAAAAGTCCTTATACATATTCGGTCATCGTGTTATTAATTTATATGATACATTGATATAAAAATATTAGTTAGAAATTAAAATTAATAATTTTATTCAGGGATCCTCACGAGAATCCACACGGTAACGGGGCGGTGATGCCCACGAGGCGGATATAGCAATCCCCATCCCCATTTAGGTTTCGGGGAAAAAATTTCCTGTTCCCATTCCCATCCCTAATTCTTACAAATTTTCCCCATCCCCGTCGATTCGGATATCCGCGGTTTTCGGATAATCCCCTCCCCATTGCCACACCTCTATCCATCACCCTCCCCATCTGTTCTTGCTTAGGAGACATGCGTGATTGTCTGTTCTTTTGTTTAATTGAAGATTAATAGGTGATTGATTTTGTTTTGGTGAAATAGATCGACAGTCCATTTGAAGAGAGTTCTCAGCTTTATCTCAAGTTCCCACATGAATCGTTGCAGATATTTTGAATTCATCTGTCTTATGAATTGATGCAGACATTTTGAATTTCATATCTGGAAAACAAAACCCAGATCTTTCTCTCTCCTCAAAACAAAATAAAACCTAGATTTTTCTCTCTCCTTAAAGCACAAAATCAAAATCAAAGCAAACCTAATCTAAAAATTCTCAAACTGTATCTGTATAACTCCTCGTTAGATTCAGTGCCGAAATCGAAATTACAGTTAAGAGAGAACGACGGAGATGGCGACGGTGATGATAATGGTTTTTGAACTCCATTATCTTAGTCGTGTTTGAACTCCATTATCTGTGTGACTCCATTATCTTTAACATGGAATGTTTTCGAACTAATGATGAGATTAATGGTGGGTTTTAATTTGAAACATATTTGATTGATTGGATTA